>NW_008581328.1:0-279 GCF_000691845.1 Merops nubicus
AAAAGCCCCTCGAGGGCAGGGGTGAAGCTGCATCGCCGAGAGGTGACCCACGTCCAGGCTGCCCCCCGCTGCCAGGGGCAGGGCTGACCCCCGAGGGAACCTCAGCCCGGGGACAGGGTGTCCCAGGGACCTCCCTTACCTTCCTCTGACACTTCAGACCACTCGGGGTTGGGGAACTCGTACTGGCCCATCCGGATCCGCTTCTTCATGCCCGGTGAGATGGCCAGGCCGTGGTTGGAGTAGAAGGGGGGGTACCCACAGAGCCTGTGCCCGGAGAGG
>NW_008581328.1:300-4511 GCF_000691845.1 Merops nubicus
GAGAGGGAGCAGAGTCGGCGTGTCACCCTGAAACCCAGCCCAGCAGCACCCACGGGGCACGGGGCAGTGCCAGGAGCAGGCAGCTGGCAAAGGCTCAGCCCTGCCAGCCCACAGATGAGCTTGAAAGCTGCACCCCCCTCCCCCTTCTGACCCTGCCAGGCTGGAGAGGGAGCTGCTGGACTTACAAGATGTACATGATGACACCGAGGGACCACATGTCACAGGACTTGTCGTACTTCTCCGGACCCAGCACCTCTGGGGCTGGGGAAAAGAGAAACCAAAGCCCCGAGGGGTCAGCGAGCAGCAAACCCAGCACCCACCTGCCCCCAAAGAGGCCCCAGAGAGGAGCCACCCCCACGCCAGGCTCCGGGCTGGATGCAGAGGTGATGGGCTGTGCACGGCACCATCCAAACCACCCCG
Source organism: Merops nubicus (assembly GCF_000691845.1). Lineage (NCBI taxonomy): Eukaryota > Metazoa > Chordata > Aves > Coraciiformes > Meropidae > Merops > Merops nubicus. The sequence continues at coordinate 721 of NW_008581328.1, forward strand.
GCTCTGCCCTCCAGCCCTGCCAACCCCAGCAGGCTCAGACCACCCTGAGCACTTACCCACGTAGTAGGGCGTGTAGCACGGGGTGGCCAAGGAGTTGTGCGTGGTGGTTTCCTTAGCAAAGCCAAAATCTGTGAGCTTTAGCACAGCGTTGGGCCTTTTGGAGGTGTACAAGAGGTTTTCTGGCTGTGGAAACACAGGGAAGAAGCAGTGAGCAGAAGGGCTGGCACAGCCTGGGCACTGCCCCGGGCTGAGGGGGGCTCAGCACCAGGGGTGGGCACACAGCATGGCACCTTCACGTCCCGGTGGGCGATGTTGATGGAGTGCAGGTACTGGATGGCCTCCCCGATGCTCTTCATGATCTCTGAAGCCTCTGAAGCAGCAAAATAAAACCCATCAGAAGCCTTTATAAGCAAGTTACAACAAGCACCACTCCCTGGGTTACTGTACAAACCAGAGGCCAAGGAGCCTGGCTGAGGTCAGAGGGGTTTCCTCTACCTGAAGTCCCCCCTTCCAAGCTGGGCCCCCCCAGCACCCATCCCTGGGCCAGGAGCCTGCAGCAATGGGAGAGACACTCCGAGGAGGAGAGATGGGGGGAGCTCCAGCCCTTGGCCCCAGTACCAACCACACATGCCCCAGGGAGGGGCTTGTTCTGGGATGGGGGAGCTGACCCAGCCCCCAGCACTGCTGGGACCCCAAATCTGCAGGGAAACCAGCTGGGAAAGCTTTCCCCAATGGATGGGAAGCCAAGGGAGGCAACAGACTCAAGGTTTGAGTTGTGCAGATGTTTTTCCTGGCCACAGGAACAGAGGGGATGAGATTAATGAGGTCTGTGAGAACCACAGCCCCTGGACTTCACTGTTTGAGTGAGGTGGGTGCTTCTGCAGGTCACTGTGCTGGAGAGGGACAGACAGGGCATGGAGACAGCAGAGGAAGCATCCCCTAATGCTGCTCTCAAGTGAGCATGAAAAGCAGCCCACTCACCCCCCTATTCCTCACTCCCCAAGTGCAAAACCCTACTGAGGATTCAGAAGAAAGATTGTGGGAACAGGCTGGACCAGAGACACTCCTATGAACACCAAGACATGGCCCAAGGCTGAACGCCCAGGGCCCTGCAGGCTCCGTACCCCGCTCTGTGAAGGCCTGGTCACCCCGGTCCTGGATCCTGCTCAAGAGCTCCCCACCATCCAAGCTGGAAGAGAAGCAGAGGGCGTTAGGTGCTGCAGCTCCCACGGCACTGAAACCTCTGATGCTCAGTAAGAAACAAACCCCTTCTCCACCCGAGCCCCTGGGTCGGTGCTTGTGGGCACGGGGCGTGTCAGAGCCTCCTCCTTCCAGACAGGAGCAGGGCAGAGGCCTCACTGCAGCAGATGTGGTCTCCCCACCAGCCCACGGAAACACATTTACAGTAAAGAGAGCAAACGTGGCTCGAATGTGGCTCTGGGTAGGCCTGGCCTCCTTTAGCTCCCCAGCCAACCACCCTGCTCATCCCCTGCAGAAGTGCTGAGCAAAGATCGCGGCACGGGCGAGGTGTCAGCAGCACCCAGATGGGCTCCTGAGTGAGAGGGGGGAGGCAGAGACTGAGCTCCTCTGCAGCAGAGCGAGCTCACAGGTAAGGCCTTGGAGAAGGACCATGGGAAGGTTGGTGCAGCTCCTTCCCCAGCCAAAGGCTCTCCAGGTACCCCGAGGAAAAACTCAGCTCCCAGGGAGATCAGGAGGGAGATCAGGGATAACTCTCCATGAGAACAGGGCTAAGGGTGCTTCCTGTCCTGCCTCATCTAACTCCATCAGCAATGGCTCTGCCTTCCCCAGCACAGACAGCATCTCCTGCCAGCACCCTCCACGTCTGCTGGACACCTGCAATCCAGACAACCCCCACACCCCAGATCCCCACTGCTCCTCACACCCACCACCCCCCCGGGCGACCTACCGGCTTGCCAGAGGAGAGGTTTTGGCAAGGAAGCTGCATCAAATCACAGCTGCGGTTGGGATGTGGTTTCAAGACTTTCCCCTTCATTCCTCCTCCTCCTCCCCAGGTTATATCAAACATCTACCCAAACCAGAGCCACCCGGCTGCTGCTGCAGGAGCAGCCTCAGCTGATGTGCCAGCCCAGCTCGGCCACAGGCTGCCCAACAGACCCCCCCACAGGCTGCCAGGTCCCCCAATGACAACCAAAGCGGGTTTGGTTCTGATCTCTCCACAGCAAGAACCAGGGGCCCCCAGCACCCCAAGAGCCCAGGGAGTTTTCAGAATGCCTCAGAGCCAGCACAGGTCCCGTGGGACCTCGTCCAGGGCTTCCATCCCTGCGGCTCGAGGCTGCCTCCCCCTGCAGCACCTCCTCGGGGTCCCCAGGAGTCTGCTCACCCCCCTTTTTTGGCACTGTCCGACCACCTCTCAGGGCCAGGGCTGCTGCAGCAGGGACTCACCACTCCATGACGATGAGCAGACACTTCCTCCCCTGGTAGAGGTTCTCGTAGACGTCCATGATGCGGACGATGTGCGCGCACTGCGACGCCCTCCAGTGCAGCTCCACCTCCCTGCGGGCCTTCGGGCAGTCCTGCAGCATCTGCACGAGGAGCAAGACCCCGTCAGCCCCCAGCCCCCCGGGGTGTGACACCCAGAGAAGACTCGGGGCCAGCCCCAGGCGTGGGTGCTCTCTGTGGGCAGCACCCAGCCGAGCTCTGGTGTGCTCTGTGCAATGCCTCCATCCCCATCTAGTAAAGAGCTTGAAGCCACCCGCCCCCGGGACCTTCTTGCCCTCCCTTCCGAGGCTGCTAAAAGCTTATCTCAGCTGCCTGACTCCTCTCTGCCCCCCAATATGCCTCCCTGGTGCCCAGCCAGCCTGTGCCACCAGCTAGCCACGCTTCTTACTGCATTCATGAGCAAGCTTCTGCACGCTGGTCGCTACACCACAGCACCCCAGGTGCCACCAACCATCCTTGCTCCCCTCTTTCCAGCCCCCCACTAGTGCTGCCCACCCTCCACCTCCTGCTCGTGACCCTTCTGCTCCACAGGACTGGCAGGACCCTCCTGCTCTGTGCCCTTCGCACAGGCTGAGCACAGAAACACCCTCTCTGCAGCTTCAGAGGCCACCAGCAGCACCCAGCCACGCGTGCCTGGGGAGGGGACAAAGCAAAGAGCCAGATGTTCCCTAAATAGCAGCTTTTCTCCCAGGCAGCAGCAGCTCTTTAATGAGGCCCTCGCCCTTCCTGGAGACAACTCTCAGTTCCCAGGTGCAGGAAGGATTTGCTCGTCTGCCATGCACTATTAATTACCATGTTTGTCAGGATAAACAACCAGCCTTAATTATTATACTCCTAAATATAGAGCAACAAACGTGTCTATCTTGAGCATAGTTCATTTTCCTTCCTGTCTCCAGGAGCTCTTGGGGCTGGGCTCAGGGAAACTCCCCGGAGCAGGGCTGCAGCTCAGTGCAGTGAGCAGGGGCACGTGGAAACACATCCCACCCCCACGCACATCAGCGGGGGAAAAAGACCCAGGTTTGGTCATTTTACCAACACAGAGATACACTTCTTGCCCCTCTGCCCTCACCCAGGGCTGCTCGGTGAAGGAGAGCACCCAGCAGACAGGTGGAGGAGCCTCAGCCCCTGGGATGCTTCGCTGGCCTGGCAGGACCCAAAACGGTGCCTGGTGCATGGCCAGGGACCCTCTGCTGCAGGGGGGACCTCACAGGAGCAAGGGTTAATGCTTGCTGCACCCCCAGAAGATGCTCACTGCCTGCTAAGAGGTGAAGCTCTCGCTGCCCTGGCCCAGGAAGGGCAGTTGCATTCCT
>NW_008581328.1:4532-6625 GCF_000691845.1 Merops nubicus
AGGGCCAAGCAGGAATCTCTCCCCAGCCACCATCCATAACCCGGCTCTGTGGGTTTTGGTCACACCTCTCCCACCTCCTTGGCTCTGCTGCTTCCCAAGGTGGAGGAAGCCCATGCCAGGGGATGGAGTGTGAGGTGGCTTTGGGCACCAAACCACCTAGAAGCTCGGTGAAGACCAAAGGGACCAAGCCACCCTCTGCAGAACCCTTCAACATCACTTGCACCGACAGCCCTGGGGAGAAAGGGAGACAGGGCAGGGGCTTGGACGGCCCCTCCTGGCTCCTCTATTGCTTAATTACCCTAATGCCCACATCCTGCTGAGGGCAGTGCCAGCCCCCCCAGCAGCCAGGCAGGGAAGGGGGCTGCAGAAAAGCTCAGCTATTTGCAGCTCTGCTCCACAGAGCCTGGTGTGGGGAGCCAGGAAGCCAAGGAGGAAAAAAAAACCCCAAACAATTTGTAATTACACGCTGGGAAAATGGAACAGCAGGAAGCAGACAGTTAACATCATTCTGCACGAGACAAACAGGAGATGTACAGAAATACAGATCTAATTTTGAGAGGTCACTCAGAGCGCTTTTAAAGGCGCTTAATTGTATTTCTAACGGCCCAGGAGGCAGCTGCCTGCATTCCCTGCACCAGCACAGCCCTCACCTTGGCTCCTGTGCTCAGGCACCTGCAGGAGAGCCAAGAGCTGCCCCCCAAGCTTGCCAGCCCCCCCAGCACTCGGGGTGCAGCCCCAGCTGCTCCCCCCGCTCCCCACTGGCACCGGGCGTGGGGCTGAGCAGAGCCCGGGCTCCTGGCTGGGAGAGGGGCAGGACAGGCCTCACCCACAGCAGGATTGGGGACATTTAGGAAATGCTCCTGGTGGCAGGCAGCAGTGGCACAACCAGGAGCTGAGGGTCAGATGCCATGCAGGGGGTGGGGAGGGCCACGGCCGCTGTGGGAGGGATGTGGTGATGCCCAAACCATGGTGAAGTAACCCACGGACCCAGCACCACCCACACACCCCATCCTGCCCCTGGCACGACCCACCCTGCCCCTGGCACAACACATCCTGCCCCTGGAATGACCCGTCCTGCCCCTGGAATGACCCGTCCTGCCCCTGGAATGACCCGTCCTGCTCCCAGCATGGTGCTGGGCTGGGAGAGCACCGCTTGGTCCTGGTGAAGGCAGCGGTTCCACCAGTTTCCCACCAGTTTCTCACCAGTTTCCCACCAGTTTCTCCTCGTTAGGCAGGAGCTGACAGTTCCCACAGCCCGTGGCTTTCCCTCCCACCCCCTCCTCTGCTCCTCAGCCACAGTCAGCAGTGAAACCACTGGTGGGTGACATCCTGGTGTGACAGAAGTTGCTCCAGTCACAGAACTCCACACTGAGCATATCTGGGGGGGGTGGTAACACCACCCAGGCCTCTAACCTAGCTCTGGATTCCAGGGCAGCCTGTGGCTGCAATGAGGTTTATGTTTTTTCTTCTTCTCATTGCACCAGGGAGGCTGGGATGGGAAAATCCCAGTTTCCCATCCTGTTTCTCTCAGGTTCAGCAAGGGTCAACTGCCCCCATCCCACCCCAGCTGAGGGTACCAGCCACACTGTCCCCTCCCAGCAGCTTCCACGCTGAAGTAATCCAGAGCAAAACCAGAGTTAACCCTTTGCAGAGGGGAGATGGCAGCAGAGAGACACCCTGCTGGAAAGCCCTGGCAGCTGCTCTTGGATCAGCTTTTCCATCTCTGTTATCCTCTGTTCCCTTTCCAAGGGAGAGCTCCCTGGAGATGGGAGGAGCTGCACTACCTGCTCGCTCTGGGCTCCAGCCCTGGGGCAGCAGCTGAGCCCAGGCAGCACAGCCTGGACACCAGACCCCCGGGTGACACGAGTGTCCCTGGGACAGGGGGCAGGGGCAGTGCTGTGGAGGGGCCCCAGCCACCACCTTGGAGCAGACCTGGGTTTTGTGCAGGGAGAAGCTGTGCACGTTTCCCTGTACCATGGTTGGGTGCTGTAGGTGTCAGCTTTGCAGCCAGTGCAGGTCTCCAAACCTCCTCTCCCCACCAGAGAGCATCTCCACGTCCTGGTGCCCCTCTGACAGTGGGCAACCCGGTGAGC
>NW_008581328.1:6738-8771 GCF_000691845.1 Merops nubicus
CCGGGTTTCAGCTCGCCTGGCAGCAGCTTGACCCCCCCGAGATTTCGGCAGACGGTGTGTGCTGCCATCCTGTGCCTTGGCTCAGCCCAGCTCCCCAGGAGCCATCTCACTGTGAGAGAAATTACCTACCTGCAAAGCTAAACACACTCATTAGCTTCATTAACACCCTCAAGCTGAGGGCTCCAACACCAGCTCCATCAGCTGTCAGCACAGCCCCTACCCCTACAGGCTCAGGAACCCTCCCCACAGCAGCAAAGGCTTTTCCCAGGCTCCTGCAGGAGCTCTGGGATTTTCATCATCTTGAAAAGACAAACCCTGGAAGCAGCTCCTGGCAACAAAGCAGCTCATGGGGGTGTCTGCAGGGGGACAGCACCCACCCAGCAGCCCCAAACTGGGCAAGAAACGGGGCTCCAGCCAGCCCTGCTGCTCCCACAGTCACCAAAACTGAGCTTCAGCTCAAGGGAAGGGCCTGGGGCCCCATCCTGTCTGTCCAGCACCACGTGGAGCTGAACTGCCCCCGCAGCATTTCGCACCAAGCCCAGTGAAGGCGGGGGGGTGTGAGGAAGGAAGATGCTGGAGAAATCAGGGGCTGGAGCTGCCCGTGCTCATGGTGCAGCCCTCTGCTGCCTGCCATGGGTGCCACTGCAGCCCCAGAGCCACGAGAACTTGCTGTGCTCACCCTGACATCCCCACCCAACAGCTTGCAAGGGAAAACTCACCTCCCACAACCCCAAAAACCCAGGAGCAGGGACAGAGCGGGACGCCAGGCTGCTCACTCTCCAGGGCTCTGGCTCCAGGCTCCCCCCGGGTGCTCCAGCTGCTCTGGCAGGCAGGGCATTCCCATTTCCATGTCTATTTTGACCTCACTTGATCCCCCTCAGTCCCACACACCCCACGTCTTGCCTGTGCAGCCACCCCTCTGATGGCCTCCTGCAAACAGGACCCAGCAGGAGCGTGCCCACGCCCCATGCCACCCCAGGGAGCTCCCCTTGGAACCCTCCTGCACCACGGGGGTTAAAATAAACTCTTCTTAAGTTACAATAAAAATAAACCTGCAGTGAGCAAAGGCAGGCTGTCATCCTCCCAGCTAATCAGCAGGGAAGCAAAGCAGAGGTTCCCCTGCCTGTGCTGAACCCAGGCTCTGGGTTCCCCTCACTGGGCTGGCACAGAGCAAGGAGCTTTTTTTCCTAATAAATCAAAAGGTTTTCTCTTCACAGGATTTGCCTTTTCTAATCTTTCCACACAAACCAGTTGCCAACTGGCCCCAGCTGCTGAGCACGTTTGTTGGGCTGGTGCTGGATGCTCTGCACAGGCTGCTCCCACCCCACAGTGCTGGGAAGGCAAAGCCCCATCACCCCCCCAAAAAGGGGCAGTGCTGGGGGACCTGGGTTGAACTGCTCACCTCCCCTGTTTCTTTTTCCTGCCTTTGGCACCAGGACATGTGGGGAGCCTGCAGGTAATGGCCTGAAAGCTGCTGCAGCTCCTGCTGGAGGTGGTTCAGAGGGAACAAGCAGCAAAGCTTCATTCCACTTTAACTGCTCATGAACTGCAAGAGAGAACTAAAATCACGAGTCCCAAAGCCCAGAAGAGGAGTTATGTTACCAAACGCAGGGAAACTCATGGTTCAAACGTGCAGCTCAGGAAGCCTCCCCCACACCATCGTGGCTCTTACACAAACCTTTACATTAACCCCATCCCCACTGCTCACATCCACCAGGGCCAGCAGAGCTCACACAGAGGCAATGAGACTTCCCTAAGCTGGGGGTTGTTTCTGCTCTGCCAACACACACGGAGCCCACACAGTCCCAGCCTGAAGAGCTCTAAGCCCTAACTGACTACGTAAAAGCCCCATCCTCATGTTTGTTTTACCCAGGGAAAGCCAGAGAGGGAGGTGACGTGTCTGGAGGAGGAGCCATGTGTGGGTCCTGCAGCATGCCCCAGCCTGCCACGCCGCAGGGGATGTTTGGAAGGGTGGCTCCTGCTCCCAGTGGAGATGGCTTCATCCAAGCCTCATGGTTTGCAAGGCAGGACAC
>NW_008581328.1:8825-12262 GCF_000691845.1 Merops nubicus
TCCCAGCCCCAGCCTCCTGGAGGGATGGCAACTGGTGCCATCAGTGCCTGGGAGGGGGTGAAGCTTTGACTGTTCAGGTAGGACACAGGCATGGCCAGTTCTGTGCCCTGCTGGCTCTATGAACAAAAGGCCATCCTCCACACTCACCCTGGTGCCACCGGTGCCTGGGAGGGGGTGAAGCTTTGACCGTTCAGGTAGGACACAGGCACGGCCAGTTCTGTGCCCTGCTGGCTCCACGAACAAAAGGCCATCCTCCACACTCACCTGCCTCGGGACAGAGGGAGAGGCTGGAAAAAGCATCCCAGTGAGAGAGAATTATTCAGGTTAGACAGAGCTAGAAGTGGGGAGCAATCCTGGCCGGTGCCTGGGAGGGGGTGAAGCTTTGACCGTTCAGGTAGGACACAGGCACGGCCAGTTCTGTGCCCTGCTGGCTCCACGAACAAAAGGCCATCCTCCACACTCACCTGCCTCGGGACAGAGGGAGAGGCTGGAAAAAGCATCCCAGTGAGAGAGAATTATTCAGGTTAGACAGAGCTAGAAGTGGGGAGCAATCCTGGAGACACATCTCAGGGCGAGCAAGCCCGACCTGACACACACTGGAGCTGCTCGGCCACGTTCTCCCAGCCCAGACTATAGGAGTGCTCGGGGGGGGTCCCAGATGCTGCCAACTCCCCTGGGGTCTGTGCCCACCCAGGGATGCTCGGGATGGATGCTCAGGACCCCTGCCTAAGGATGCTTGTGACCCCCACCCAAGGATGCTTGGGATGGATTCTTGGGAACCAAGCTGAGGGACGTTCAGGACCCCTGCTTGGGACCCCCACCCAGGGATGCTCAGGACCCCACCCATGGATGCTTGGGATGGATGCTCAGGACCCCTGCCCAAGGATGCTCGTGACTCCCACCCAAGGATGCTTGGGATGGATGCTCAGGAACCGCGCTGAGGGATGTTCAGGACCCCTGCTTGGGACCCCCACCCAGGGATGCTCGGGACAGGTGCTTGGGACCCCCACCCAGGGATGCTGGGGACCCCCGCCCCACAGCCCCGGCTTCCTGGGCATCTGCTGAGCACCTCCCCAGCTCTCCCCCGACAGATGCAGCAGCTATTCAGCCTTTTCAGGCTGCAACAAAAGCCTCTCCGGGTGCACAAAGGCAAAGAGCAGAAGAGAGGCCCGGGCTTAAACAAGAGCCACCTGCCAGGGGCCCGTGCCCCCCCTGCGATGGGGCACTGCCCCCCCGGCCAGCCCCGCTCTGCAGGGCCCATTTCCCTCCAGCAAAAACATCCCTGGCACATCGATTTTGAGCAGGTGAAGCTCTGAAGTGGGTCCCCAGGAGCAGAGCCCTGGATGCCAGGGGAAGGGCCACCAGCGTGGTGGGGACATCGGGGATGAGGACACAGGGAGGGGATGGGGAGGCAGCGGGTGGGAGGGGGCTGCAGAACTCAGGGGAGAAGTCAAAGCAGGTAAATGGCAACCAGGCAGCAGCACGAAGCATCCCCATGACTCACGGCACAGCAGCAGGCTCGAGCTGGTGTTTAATGAAGAGAAACAAATAGTTTCAGCCTCGCTTATCAGAGAAAAACAAATTTAGGGACTCATTCAGTCCCAGGTTTGCTCTGGGATTATCCTTTTCTTCCTGCACTTCAGAAGCAGCTCTGGGTTTTGGTGACCCACCCAGTGATTGTCTCTCCAGGAGGCACTGGAGCTGGCAATAGAAGCCAAGACCTGCCCAGGCATTAGCCATGGCTAGCAAGGTCCCTGTGACCTGCTGCACAGGGGGTTGTGCCAGGAGGTCCAAGGGAGAGGACCTGGCTGGATCAGTGGAGCCACCACACTGGCCAGGACCTCCTCGTGAATCTGAGATGGAGAAGGGGGGGCACCATGGCCAAAAAGCCCCAACCCAGCCCACCCCTTCCTACAGGCATCCAAAATGTCCCTTCCCACCAGGCGCCACCACGACACCAGGCTGGGAGGTCTGAGAGGGGAGGGGAGATGCTCAGGGACCCTCTCTGCAAAGCAAACCATCACTCCCCCACCCCTCCACTGCAGCCCCTCCCTGCTGCCTCCCCACAGAGCTCTGGGGCTGGGGTCAGCAGCTCCTCCCAGCCCCTCCCCAGCCCTGGTTCCTCCCAGATTTCCCACTGGAGCTGCTGAGGAACAGGAAGGTGCACGTGTGCTGTGTGTGAGGAAGCGGCTGATCCCCACAGCCCTGATTAATCCAGGGGTAAACACGAGTGTAAACCATTAACCCAGCACTGACCTATGTCCTGGCTTCCCTCCTGCAGCACAGCTTGACACCCCCCAGCCCCACGCTGGCACCCTCAGCACCGTGTCCCTCCCACCCCAGACAGACAGACGGACAGGCTCAGCCTCTGCCGTGCAGCCCACGGACAGCCCCAGGCACCCCAAGCATCTTTTTGGGCCCCTTGCTCCATCAGCCTCACAGCAACCCTGGGGACCACCCTGCCTGACCTCGCCAATACCTCCAGAGGCAGTGGGGGGGATCCCCCACACCTACACCCCAGAACTGCTCTCACTGTCAGACGTAGAGTTGTTGAGGTTGGAAAAGACCTTTCAGATCGAGTGCAGCCAAACAAGTCCATCTGTTCCTTACCTCTAAGCTGGAAGGGATTCAGGGGAGAGGCTCAGACCGCCCAGACCCAGGCCAGAGGAGCCTCCAAGCCCTGCCAGAAGCCCCACAAACACCCAGTCTGCACAAAAATGAAGTTTCTCAGGGCTCGGCCCATGGGCAGGACCCCCCGTGGGACAGATGGGGGTTGGGACTAGAAGATTTTTAGGGTCCCTTCCAACCCAAACCTTTCTGTGATTCCACGACCAAGGCCAGCCCCTCTGGAAGCACCATTCACCCCTGGTGCTGGAACCAGCACCACCTCAGGACGTGTTTCCTGAGCCCAGGGAGGGTTTCATTGACACACCTCAGTGACGGCAGCACGGTTGGCATCACTCTGTCCTTTCTTCAGCTGTTTACTTAACAGCCTTTCACCCTCGTCATGGGCTCTGTCAACACTGGGGCACAGCAAACACCTTCCTGAGGTGAGGCCAGGGATGCACAACCCAGCTCTGCCTTCACCAGGAGACCCCCCCACAGCCAGCACCCACCCCAGGAAACCTGGGAGCCTCGGAGGCACCCACGTGGTGCCAGTCTAAGGGGTTGGCATCACAATCTTGCATGGTGAGCATCTAAGGTGCTGGGAGGCTGCAAACAGCCCCCGTGCAGGGTGACCCTGGGTGGCTGCTTCTTTTGCAGCCAGTGGGTTTGTTTTGTGCAGGAAGGCCAGGCCAGGAGCCACACTGGGATTTGTAACATGCCTTTGTCTGGGTGCTGGGCTTGGCAGGGGTCCCACACACCCACCAACCACCCCCCTCCCAGTGCTGCCCCCTCCACCTCTCACTGGGCACAGGAGGGACAAAACCTCCAGC
>NW_008581328.1:12680-23078 GCF_000691845.1 Merops nubicus
GCAGCACACAGGGGGCAGGGTCTGGGGCTGCTGCTGCTGCTGCCCCACAGCAAAGCATGGAACGAGAAGGGATGCTAACAAAGAGGGGAAGGGGAGGATTGCACCCCACTGATTACGAGCTGGTCAGTAATACACATCACTCACCACCCTCTCCTACCCACACCATCCCCCCAAACACCCCCAGGCAGAGCAGCTCACTGAGAGCCAGGGCTGCTCATGGCTCCCGGGCCAACAGGCTGCTCTCCTCCTCCTCATCCTCCTCCCATCACACAGCTGCTGGGCACCCCCAGCACCTAACAGGACCTGCAGAAGGGCTGATGGGACCACTCATGTACAGTGAATCCACCTGGGTTAAGAGCCAAGCAAACCTTCAGACTTGAGACCCAGCACCCCCTATGGTCACAGATTCCCACCTTTCCCACCATGGCAGGAATCCTGGACCTTGAGGCAATGCAATGGAAAGCCAAGAGCCTCCTGCACCCCACAAGCTCAGAGGAACTTGGCCCCTTGGCCTCGGGTGCTCTTCCCCTGCCAGCCCCTCCTCCCTGCACACCAGCCACCCTGAGACTCAGGCAGGAGGAAAACACAGTTGTGTTTCTATTTTAAAAAAGGCTCCTCTTTGCATCCTGCTGGCACCTCATTAAAGCTCTGGGACACGCTGGCTATTATTAGCTCCCCACAGGCTTTTGGCAGCCCCAGGAGCCTCCACGGCACCTGCTGGCAGCAGCCACGTGGCCCCAGAGCTCAGGGGGTTTGGTGAAGCTGGGATGGAGCCCAGACCATGGGCTGCACAGTAACCTCAAAATACCTCAGCCAACAAGCATGCCAAACTCAGCACGAAGCCCCTTGGTGCACACACCTCTGGGAACAGCATCAGAGGAGAAACCTTCTCCCCTGGGCACTACCAAGGAAAAAGCACCAATATGTCCTGGGAAAAGGTCCACAGAGCAAGGGGTAGATAGCAGAGGCTGATAGCAGGTTTTGTGCTCTTGCATCTCTTCAATATACAGCAGACACAGGCACGTGTGGGACAGACTCACAGATGCCCCCACGGGTGCCAGTGCCCCACTGCTAGACAGAGTTTACCAGCAGGCTCCTCCTTTTCCCACCAAACACAACAGGCAACAAGTGCTCTGGACAGGTTTTGTAATCTGTTAGATGAGAATGGAAAGAGGAACAAAGGATAAAAGCAGTGGATTTAAACAAACTAACGAAAAAAAGCCACTCCTGTAGCTCCTGCTGCTCCCCTGGGCTGCTCATCTGGGGCACCCCCAAATCCAGCCTTTAAAGAGACACCCCACCCAGCAGAGAGCCCTACAGACAGCAGCTCATCCCAGGGTGGTGTTATCTGGGGTGCCCTGGAGCAGAGGTACCCCCAGCACAGGGTGGGCAGGGGGAAGCTGCTCTCTCCGGGCTGGCCAGGGGCTCCTGGGTCCTGCTTGGTATGAATTTAAGCTTTTTCAATCCCACTTATTCACAAAAAGGGCTCAGGGCTGGGGTGAGCCCAAAGCAGACAGAGCAGCCTTTGTGCAGCTCGCCTGCCCGCCCAAGGGCTCCAGCAGCCCCCAGGAGCCCCCAGGCAGCCAGACTGGAGCACACTGGTGAGCAGCAGCACTGCCACTGCCCCTGCAGCCCCACGAAGCCTGGAGCAACACCCTGAGTCAGCAGAGCCTCCGTTTCCTAAGCAAGAGAGAGAAATCCAGTCCTCAATGGCCCATAGAAACGTCACCCTGATTGCACAACCCACATCCATCTCTCTCACAGGGAGGTTTAAGGCTCTTTCCAAGGCTGCTGGGAGGGTTTGGATTCAAGATGGGTACAAGCTCCAAATGTTCTTTGCTGGTTAGGAGTTAAGTCACCAAAACCCTCGAGGCATCACCACCCCATCCCAACCAAACCCTCCTTCCAGTGACACTGGCCTGGTTGTTTCAGTGCTTTGGGGGGAAAAAAAACCAACAGATGAAAGGGATGTTTTGGTGAAAGCCAGAGGAACCAAGCACAGGTTGCCCATAACACCAGAGCCCAGCAAAGCTGAGTCAACTGGCTACACCATGAGCAGCACAAACCTCTCCTTGCTCTTGTTAGCTGGGCCCCGTGGGGCTAGAGCCCTCCCTGCCCCATGGCTCCTAGACCTGAAGCCCAGAAACAGGAGCATCAGCTGAGGCACATGGAGCCACACCATCCTCCAGGAGCTCCTCCAGCTGCAGTGGAGGGCACAAGCCACAGACCTGCTCCAAAGCTCCTGGGCAGCAGCTCCAGCCCCACAGCTCCCCAGGAGGTGCTGGAGCTGCTGCTCAGCAGTGTGCAAACACCACATTTGAGTCCATTCATAAACTCCTCAGCATCTTACTCACCCAGGCTTCATCAGCCCAGGATTTGCATCTCTAACAACACGTAACCAAGGCTGGGCTGGGTGTCTCCTCCAGCAGCAAGGAGCTGGGGAATAGGATCTACCAGGACACTGCCAAAAACTCCCAAAAAGCTGCCTGGAGCTTCCCTGATGAATCCCACTGGCAGAAAGTTGTTCTTTATCAGCAGCTCTTCCTTACAACAACAGATAAGGGGATTTTCAACCCCAAAGTGGATCAAGCAGGATGGCAGAGGAGATGGGGTAGAAGAGGTCAGCAGTCCTGCTCCAACACACCATGCACAGGGTCTCTCCTTGCAGGGTAAAACACTGAGAATGGAAGCCAAGTCCTCTGCAAACCTCTTCTAAGCTCCTGGGCCAGCAGGGGGGAAGGTGCAAGTGCCCAGCCAAGGGCTGCAGTGTCCCCAGGCTCCCCAGAGCAGCTGTGCCCCTGTGCCAGCACTGCTCTGCCCGTGGCACGGCCCACCCAAAAACGCCAGACTGATGGCTTCCAGGAGACAACCCAGGTTTAACCTCCCCTTGGAGCCCAGCCCTTCCCAGCACCCCGGCACGGCCACTTCTGCAAGAGCCACCCAGGGGCCCTGAGCACCCGCCCAGCACAACGGGCAGGGAGGTTGTGAAATGGCTGAAGAGGAGGAGTCCCAGCAGAGCTGGGGGACCGGGCTGGCCACAGGCTGCTCCGGGTGACACTGGCTCCCAGACCAAGAGCTGCAGGGCAGAGCCTCTGCCTTTTTGCTAAAAAAAGTGGAAATACGTTAAAATTCTTCTTAAACACTCATAGCTGCAATAAGGATGTCATTACTCTTGAAAATAAAAACATTTCCCTGTTACCATATCGCCTCCCTCTGCTTTTTAATTCATTTATCATTGTTGTTGGATTAGGCTGCAGATAACGTGTGTGCTTTCTAGCTTGTTTGGATCCAAATGCCTCAGGTTCCTCCCCAGCCCAGCCAGATCTCCAGGCTGCCAGCTCCAGCTCCCAGCAGCATCCCTCTGACCCAGCTCCTGCCCACACCAGGGGCAGGAACCGACAGGCTGCGGCTACTGGAACTGCAGGCTGAGGGGAGGAGCTGCCAAATTTCCACAGCAGCCCCGGCGTGTGTTCCAGCCGCCTTTCCCTGAAAACACACATTTGGCAGGAGGTCCAAGGAGCCTTTCGAGAGGCTGCGGCCTCGGTGCTGCCTGTCGGGGCCAGGGGATGCCAGGGGGACAGTGGCTGGGGACAGTGGCTGGGGACAGCGGCTGCTCCGCTTCTGAGCCCTCAGCAGAAGATGCTCCCACCCCTGTCTGCCCCACAGAAAGGCTGGAGGTGCCACAGCCCTTGGGACAGGGACAGCAGAGTCCCAACCCAACGCTGCAAGGATTTAGCCTGCTCCAGAGTGAGAGGTATACAGCAATGATGACCCCAGGGTAGATTTTTCTGTGGGGCCAGCAGAGCTGGAGAGGCTGAGCTCAAGGGGAGCACCCATGGGAGCTGGCTGCAGCCAGGGGCTGCAAAGCAAAGCACCAAAGTTAATGCTGACGACAGAGGAAACGAGTCCATCCCTCCACTGGTCCCCAGTCCACAGCCCAAACTGGGTAAGGATATCTAGCAAGAGCAGAGCTGCAAAGTCCCAGCCTGGCTGGGCGCCCCAGGAACATTCAGATCTGGGTTTGCTTTTGGAACTTTATCTCTAGTTTGGGCTCCAGCTCGCTGGACAGCCAGGCACAAAATCACATGGAGCCCTGACGCCAACGGCTCAAATAATCCCATTACACACGACAGCAAGGCCGTGCCAGCTGCAGACAGCCTGAGCCAGCACTCTCACCTGCCCTCCTCCCTGGGACAAAGTGCTCAGGAGAAGATGCTGTCGTCCCCCTGGCCGCACCAGACCGAAGATGGAGCCCCAGAGGAGCTCCACGTGCTCCCATCAGTGCTCCGAGAGAAGCCACAGTGGTACCCAACCCTGCATCCCCCTCCCAACAGCAGGCACTGTCCCATCACCCTCCACACAATGTTTTTATGGCTTGCAGCATCTCCAGCAAAACTTGTGTTTCGGGTCCTCTCAGGTCAGGGGGATGTAGCAGCACTTAGGGACTCAGGGCTGTTAGTCCCTTCCTGAGGCCATGAAGGGAACAGCGAGTTAATGCAACCATTAAACCTGCTGGTTGCTCTAATCCCTACCTTAAATTGGTAAGATCTTAAAAGGCTGAAATCTTTGAAATGACTCAGCCACGAGGTACAAAGAAACAACAGCTTAAAAGGCTGTTAGAGCTCTCTGCATTCAGACTCTCTCCCGTGTCCTGCTGTAACCCTCGTGTGCTGCTCCCCATCCCTCTCTGAAGGGAAACCAGCCACAGAGTCCTCCCCAAAATGAGCCTCCAGGCACCGGTCACACACTCGGTCCTCGTGCCAGCCAGAGCTGAAAGGAGAAGAGATTTTAGCATCCCGCACCCACGAAGGATGAGGAGCATCCACAGAGGGGATGGGACCTACTTCCAGTGGGATAGGAGTCTCAGGGGGGGTTTAAAATCCAACACCAGTGTCCCCACCATAGACAACCACGATGCTCAACACCTCTGGACTGTGCTGAAATGCTGACTCAGCATGAATGCCCGAGGTTGAAACAGGTTCCCTGAGGAGCAGCTGGTCAAAGCTCTGCCCCCACGCCAGCCTCTGGAGCTGCTGAAGGGATCACCTTGATCTTCACACATCCATCCCCCAAACTCCCCCTGCTCCAAAACCAGCCTGCAAGCTGAGCCAGGTCCAGAAGACCCTCTCCCAGCTCCTGCTGCCTGCAACCCTGCCTGCAAAGGGCAGAGGGGCTGAAGGGCATGGGGCAGGCAAGGGGCTGCCCGGGGGGCACGGGGCAGCAGCGGGGCCTCAGGAGCCACCCTGGCCCAACACAGACAGCCCCAGCCTGGTGGAGGGAGGCAGGAGGGAGGCAGGACGTTATTCTTGGAAACCAGGAGGTGAGGTCATGCTGCCTGAATGCTGCAACTTGAGGCCAGACGCGCGGGGCCAGTTGTGCTTGGAGAGGAGCCCGACTGCTGGAGCGGGCGGCCGAGCGAGGGCCGGCTGTGGGTCGGGGAGCTGGTAGAGGGGAAGGGTTTCTTAATGACAGAGGGTTCCTTCCCCTCCATTTCTCAGCATAAGGCCCAAACCCCAGCAAGGGATGGGTTTGAAAATAGCATCAGCTACTGCCTCTGCTGCAAAGCCCTCGGACCACCCCGGTGTGGGGCACGTGAGCCCACCAGGGAGGCTCAGGAGATGCCAGATGCCAAATCCAGAGCCACACTGCTCCTCGTGCTGCAGGGACAACCAGACGGCTGCTTCCAGCCCCACCACTCCTCCAGATGCCTCCCATGTACCCACAATCTCCATCAGGAGTTCACCCATCCCATCAGATCCCAGAGCACATCCCAGAGGTCTCTGGGAAGAGAGGATTTACCAACTCATTCTTTCAGGCTTCCTAAGCAGGAACTTTCTGGGAGTTTTCGTCATTGGTGCCTAACCATCGTCCAGCAAATGCACCAGGAGACCTGGCTCTTAGTCTGCACAGCTTCAAATTATTATTCATAGCCTGCTTTAAGTGCTTTGGAGCAGGCAGCACATGTCAGACACAGCTCAGTGCCTGCCCTGCACCACTCGCTGCCTAGAGCCAGAGCCAAGCATGTCCTATATATATCTCTCTATATATTGGGCTTCCCCAACACGTGTGCTGGCAGATGGCAGAAACCTCGCTGAAGGCCAGCAGGAGCTCAGTGAGAATGATAAAACAATCATTTAACCTGGCTGTATTTGGCTATTAAATCACACACACAGGGGCTGAAATACCATCCTGCAGGACAGCTACCTGTGAAGGACTCATCCGGGAGCAAGCAGCTCAGCTCCTAAGCCCAGTACTGCTTCTGACAGGCTGTGAGACCTTCAGGAAATCACTGCACCTCAGTTCCCCACCCCTGAAAACGTGGGAAACACCAATATTCTTTTGCAAGACCTATGGCTGATGGCATTAGATCATTATGAAGAGGAAGAACCCCACCACTTCCTGAGCACAAACCCAGCCCCTGCTCCCAGGCCGTTATCAGTCCATCTTGGTCATAGCTTTGACTGCTCACAACGTGTCCTGTATTTAGAAGAGATTAAGGCAAATCCTAAATTGTTTAAACAGACTCCAAGCCCAAGTCCTAGACTCCTTTGGTCAATGAGATAATAAACCACTGTCTTGGAAACGTCCCAGTGATGTCACTACACTTTCCAAGGCTTTTCAACCACGGCTTGCACAGACGCCCACAGCGAAGACATTTCTGATTACTTAAAATACAGGGCAAAGTTTAAAAAAAAAACACCACCACCACACCAGAACACTGTGAGAGGAGCAGAAGTACAGCAGACACAGCGAGCTGTTTCCCCATGAATGAGAGAAGAAGTACAGCAGGCACACAGTGAGCTGTTTCCCATGAGCACGAGCCCAGGATCTTCATGTACTCCATCACTTAGGGATTATTTTTCCAGCTGGATGTTGGGGGGGACAAAGCATTTGATCTCAAACGGAGCTGCAGGAAGCCACGGGAAGCAGGGTGCTTTGCTGCCCTGAACATCTCTAACAAATCCTCACCGTGCTGGCAGAGGAAGCGTGAGGCCACCCGCTACACGAACACGCTCATCCCGAGAGCTGCTCAGTTCTCAGCTGCAAGACACTTGCCCTATTTCCACAGGAGGCATCTTACAAGAATAACAAACCACAGAAGTAGTGGCCTCCTTCCTCCTTCTCCACCAGAGGAACCATCACTCACAGATAATCTGATGAGGCTGCAAGAGAGGCTGAGAGTGTTTCGCAAACACACCCCGAAGCAGCAGGGATGCTTCAGAAACAGGCACAGAGGGGGAAATCTGCAAGCAGCCTCCATGGCCCTGTGAAGCTCTTCCAGCCCTCCCAAAGCTCACCAATCCAGGTGAGATTTCCTGCTTTGAAACTGGGGTGAGAAGTGATGTTTGCTAACTTGTTTTAAAGGAAACCTGCTTCCTAAGGAGGTCCATCCAGCTAGGCATGTAACAGAACAAAACTCATCACCTGCCATGACTGGCCCCCATTCCCCAGTCTGGCTTACCTGCCATTTCCTCGCCAAATTAAGCCATCTACCCAAGTTCTTGCCCAAAGATTAGCCTTAAAAATGGAATGTGCAGTCGGTGAGCCAGGCCTTGTGCCCAGCCCCACCGTTGCAGCCTGCCTCACTAATGCCAGCAGCCTGACCACAACGAACAACGCCAAGCCAGGCCAGCAGTGACCTACATACAGCAAGCTTTACAGAAATTACAAGCCTAATTTTGCCTAACAATAAATCACACCGAGGTACAAAGAAGGGAAAGGGTTTGAAACCACGCAGACCTCACATTTCAGCTCCATTCATCACCTCTCCACAGAATTGATGTTCCCACCCTGCAGCAAATCACCACACATCAAACAGGGTCATAGGTGACTGGGAACATCAGTGACTGCTTCCCACTGGATAATTCAGGGATGCCACACTTCAGGTATTGCTTGGTATCAATAAATAAACTAAAATTGGGGATGGGAAAATGCAAAAGAATAATGATCTATAAGAAAAGTAAAGGAGCATCTCCTGTTTTCACATAGGTACTACACAGCAAACAAAACTCCCATCCATTAACTCACACACAGCACCATGTTATTTAATGATGCATCTCTGCCATGGACTATTGCACTGGAAGGAGAAACCTGGCTGTTATTATATTCCCTGCTGCTGGAACGGCGTCTCCACGCTCAAACTCTCCTGGAGCACTGAAAAGTTCTCTGAAGCAAAGTGACTCTCAGCAGAACTCTAACCTGAATGCAGCTCTTGGTTTGGAAGAAAGAGGTTCAATGACACAACAGTCGCTCAGGACCCAAGAGGAAGCACAACGTACCCAGAAGACACCAGAAATACCAGGTAGAGACACAATCATTTCCCTCCAGTGGAGGATTGCGTTATTATACAGGATTTTGAAATAGCAAATGCAAAGAACAACGTTCCAAATGGAAAGGTTTGCTGTGCAACCAAAGCAGGCAGCACAGAGCGATTTCAGCTGTGGCTCCTGGCCACGGGCCATCAGGATTCTTTTAAGCATCATCTGAAACATGACAACTCGATGCAATCACTTCTGCGGATCCTGCTTTAGGTCATCTTTCCACAGTGATGCAGCCCGTGAGTAATTTGGATCCAGATTCCTCTCGGCAGGTCTGTAGCCCAGACGTCACCCCGGATGGGTACCGGAGGAGGGGCTGACGCCAGCGCCCGCTGCGTGGAGGGCAGTCACCCCCACCAGGGCTGGGCTCAGACACCAAAACCAAACAACCCAAGCCTGTAGCTCACACTCACCGGGTATGCACCAGCCTGTCCATGAGCCCAGACTCCCAGCGTAGCAGTTTTGGAGGTGCTGGAAGGAATCACTTACAGGAGCAGCTGTGCTGCTCTTTGAAGAGCCAGGGACGCGTCCAACCGCTCCGCTGAACCCTCCTCTGCCGGGCAGGGACGTGTGAAGGGGCCAGGGCAGGGGACAGGGAAGACAACCAGCATTTTTCCAAACCAGAAATTCAGTGCTGAATGTACCTCACCCTCCAAGAGTCACCCAGATGTTCTGCACCACCCTCCTACATTACCACACGAAGTCCTGTGCTCTGAGATGCTTTTCAACACAGCCAAGGGACCAATGCGACCTGTGGCAGCAAATCCTGACCCCATCTGCCCTGGTACAGGCAAGGTGATGGCACCAACCCCAAGCCCCAACTGTCCTACCCGTGCTGGGGCAGAGAGGAACCACCAGCACTCAGTCTCCTCTGCCATCCTTCCCCTTTCAGGGCTGCAAAAGGAAGTGTTGGAATCTGCACTTTAAATACGTGAGTCAACTGCAGAAGCGAGGAGGAGCCCGTCTGTCAAAACAGAAAAGGATTTCACCAATTTCCCACCAAACCAGACGACAATACATGTCATCCCAGAGTACAACGTGGTGCTGCTCGTGAGCAATGCCTGCGTTTCTGAAGGAACAGATGTCAGCTGAACCCCATCCCCCTAACTGCAGGGTTCAGCACCATCCCCTGCTGACCCCAGCACCCCTGTGGCACGAGCTGTATCCCCCCAGAGCCTCTTCATTCATTCATTCATTCATCCAGGTTAGGAATCCTGGACACCACCAGATGGGCAGCTCCATAAACAAGAGGTGGGGGTTATGGGTTCAGGTGGGGATTTTTTTTCAGCCTTCCCTGTGCTCAGGGTAACGCTGAGGGTTTGAACAGCCCGTGTGGGCACAGACTGCACCGAGGCTGGAGAACACGGCGCTCAAGGAGACCGCCTGTGCCTGATGCTCAGCACACCAGGGACCCAGCCAAACTTCCCCAAGAGCCTCCAGCAGGGAGACACGCTCCCCACTTCACCCTAAAACCTCATTTGAGAACGAGGAAACCTCCACATCACCTGGTGTGTGCTAAAACACACCTCTGCAGCCACTGTTTATCCCTGTGGCTTTGAAGAGAAGCAAGTTAAGGACAAGGGGAAAAACAATAACACTGAAATATTCTCTGACAGGGAGAGGGGTGACAGCAGCTCGGTGTTACACCCATTTTGCTCGGTATTACACCCCACTTCGCTCAGTTTTACACCCTATTTCATACAGCCAGAGCCAGGAGAGACCTGTCATCAAATGGGGACCCCTCGTTCTGAGGTGCAAACCCCACGGGGCGATGCTGGCAGTATTACACCCTGCTTCGCTCAGTTTTACACCCTGTTTCATACAGCCAGAGCCAAGAGAGACCTGTCATCAAATGGGGACCCACAAGCAGTCGCCTTGCTCGGCACAGGGGACCCCTCGTTCTGCGGTGCAAACCCCACGGGGCGATGCTGGCCCGGCTGAAGGCTCTGCTCCAGACCCCCAAAAGCGGGCTACCGAGGGGTCATTTCCCCTTCCTGCACGTTAGAAAGCTGGAAAGCCACGTCTGGGTGCTCTTCATGGGGACGAAAACACCGGCAGCACGGCGGGACGGAGGGGCAGC
>NW_008581329.1:0-8919 GCF_000691845.1 Merops nubicus
CCCTCCCTGCCCACACTGCCCACCCTGCCCACGCCAACACCCCACAGGAAGATCGCTCTGCAGACTCACCAGCTCCTGCAGGACATTACTGAGGAGGTCTTTTAAAGGCTGATCCACAAGTGGCACTTTGGGTCTGGGAGCAAGAAAAGAGGAAATAAAAAGTGATGTTGATTAAAGGCTGCAAAGTAAAAGTTGTTTGCACAAGAAAACTGAGGCCTCGCTTGCACAGTCCAGGGCCATGCCAGTGCCAAAACATGACCAAAGCCAATCACTCTGAATCCAGCCTGGTGCTGTGTCTTCAGCACAGCCCAGAAACTCCCTTTCCTTAGCCCAGATTTCAGAGGTGAGGTCAGCAGTTCCCCTCTGAGGCTGGCTGCCAGTTCAGCCTCCGAGGTGCCAGGCACAGAGGTGCTGCCTTCAGTGGCCACCAGCACCGAGTCCACCAGCACCGAGTGGCCACTGCTGCAGGGCCACGTGCTGGCCGTGAGCAGCCCGCTCAGGTGGACACTGCCCGACATGGGTACCACTCCACAGGGATGCCACCCTCACACAGACACTGCCTACCTCACATGGATGTTCATCTCAACAGTCTCACAGTCCTTATTGCTCTGGGGAGCCACCCACTTGTCCTGGACCAGCATGTCCACATCTGCTTCCAGCTGCACGCAGAGCTCCTTGCCCGGCGGGCTGCACAGGGGGAAACACAGCACGTGGCTCAGCACGTTTGCTGCCCATCTGCCCTCCAAAGAGATGGTGACCCCCCACCCTGAGCCGTGCCCCCGCTGGCCACGCCATACCTGGTGCTCTCAACCAGCATCTGGGTGTTGAAGCCCACCTGGTGCCCAAAGCCTGGCATGGAACGCAGACTTATTTTGGGGAGGGTGTTGTTCACAATTTTGGGCCTGGATGGTTGACCAAGGAGAAGGCAGTGAGCAAGCAGCACACTCACACAGCACACGCCCTGTTCCTCAGCCCCCGGCACTGCAGGGACAGCAGAGCTGCAGCCTCGGGGTCCTCTCTGCCCAGACACACCAAGGGCTGCTCAGGGACTCCCATCCCCTGCTCTCACTCACCCGGTGGGATCTGCATCGCTTCCACCCAGAAGACTGCCAACAAGACCATCTTTTGCAAGGAGACCACCTTTGCCAATGAGAATATCGAGGATAGCATCAAGGAGTGCATCAACAAGACCGTCCTTGCCAAGGAGACCATCAAGGACACCATCTTTGCCCAAGAGACCACCAAGGACACCATCTTTGTCAAGGAGACCACCAAGGACACCGTCTTTGCCAAGAAGACTGCCAACAGCACCATCTTTTCCAAGGAGACTGCCAACAGCACCATCTTCACCAAGGAGACCACCAAGGACACCATCTTTGCCAAGAAGACTGCCAACAGCACCATCTTTGCCAAGAAGACTGCCAACAGCACCGTCTTCACCAAGAAGACCACCAAGGACACCATCTTTGCCAAGAAGACTGCCAACGGCACCATCTTTGCCAAGAAGACTGCCAACAGCACCATCTTTGCCAAGGAGACCGCCAACAGCACCATCCTTGCCAAGGAGACCACCAACAGCACCATCTTCGCCAAGGAGACTGCCAACAGCACCTTCTTTGCCAAGGAGACCACCAAGGACACCATCTTTGCCAAGAAGACTGCCAACGGCACCATCTTTGCCAAGGAGACTGCCAACGGCACCTTCCTTGCCAAGGAGACCACCAACAGGACCCTCTTTGCCAAGGAGACCACCGAGCAGATTGCCACCAAGGAGACGACCTTGAGGCTTCCGGACTTCACGTTTGGACAGCAAATGTTTAATATCTGAAAACAAAAGGAGAGGAGGTCGCTGTGAGCTGTGTGCCCTCAGCACACCACCGTGTCAGCCTGGCTGCTCCTGCCCCTCCACTGCCCCTCTGTCTCCCTCTTTGTACAACAGGGTGGGTGGCACCAGCCACTACCAGCACTGCCACTGCTGCTGAACAGACCTGGACCAGCTTCTGATTTTCTGGTCAAGAGACAGGAAGAGCAGAACTAGTCTCAAAGAAAAGAGAAATCCTGTCTTGTCCATGCACTTACCATCTACGTCTCCATTGGCAACCAGGGGTGGGATTCTGAGTCCTTGTGAAGGGGCCAGCAGGCTGCAGAGGAGGAAGGCAGCCCAGAAGAGATCCATCTTGGGTCCTGACAGCTGTGGAGAGCAAGTGCCATCAGTTCAGTGCTGGGGCAGTGAGCACACGCCAGTGGTGGGAGGAGAGAGGAAGATGGAGGAGAGAAAAAGGAGGAATGCCTGTCAGGGAGGACAAGATCAGAGGGGAAGCTGCTGACACCTCTCCTGTCTCCTCGCCACACCAGCAGGCACAGTCAAACTCCTGAGGGCACCTCCCTGCAGGAGAAACCACAACTTCTACAGCAGTTGCTCCAATGACCAACCCAAGCAGCCAAGTGACAAACGAGTGGCCCTTCTGTTGCTGCTCCTGTCCCTCGGCCCTGCTGAGCAGAGCTGGTGATGGATCTGGATGGTCTGGGGTGCACCTGGTCTGGGTGGGAGTTTCTCTGAGAAATGAGATCCTGTATCCTTCATGGTGGGAAAACAGGATGATTCTGGCAACAGGATTGCCTCCAGTCAGGGAAAGAAAAGCAATGGCATCTCCAGAGGACAACTGCACCAACACATCTGGTAAGGAGAGCATCTCCCTGCTTGAACGCCACGAGCTCTGCACAAAAACCCAGCACCTGAGGCTGCCCTGTACAGAACAGCACCTTGGCTAGAACTGTAAGAAGGATAAAATATTTTTTTTTAAGTTGTGGTGTCATTGAACCATTTCTGTGAACCTGCAGTTTGAAACAGCTTTCCCTTTTTTTTTTTTTTCCAGAACCATAATGAACTTCACTGCCTCCAATCTATTTAAATGTAAATTGCAGATCAAAAAGGGATCAAAACAAGTGTGAGAGGTCTAATGCACCTTAGCTAAAAATCTGTCTCAGATAACAGTGTTATACAAAATGACTTAAGTGATAATTTCTCTCAAAACCCATGAAATACCCTTTTTCTTCAAGGGCTGCAAACCCTTGAACACACATGGCTGTTCTTGAGAAACTTGAGAAAGCCACCACACGTTTCACTTGTTAGAGCATAATTCAGGCAGGAATGACTATTTTTGTTAAAAATTCAGTGTTCCTAAACAAACATTAAGGGTTCTCCTTTCAGAAACATCCAGGCTTGCAGAAGCAGAAGCTCAGAGCACAGTTTTTGAGGAGGAAGTTTGCTCTTACCTGACCAGGCTCGAGTGTGAGGCTCTCTCCAGCCAATGTCCCTGTCTTCTGAAGATGACCCACATCGAGCATCCTCATATATAGAGCTTCCCAGCAGGAAAGAGGCAAGTGAAGTCACTGGTGACATCCACAATAACCGGTGGGGAGCAAAACAAACAAACAAAGTAAGTTTCTGGTGACTTCCATCGCAAATATTTCCCTGGAGACGTTTGGAGTTGGGTAAATCATTGAGCAACGACCTGTAGGTGCAGCCCCAGGCTGGGCCAGCTCTGGGTGCCAGCCCGCGCCCCGCTGCCCGGCCCAGGGCATCATCCTCCCGGGCTTGGGCTCCTGGCACTGCAGAGTCACGCCCTGGTAAAACCCTTGGGGTTTCCTTCACGTAAAATTGAAGTTTTGACTGAAAAATGTGACAAAATACTGGCCCCTCTTTGCTTTAATCACTCCTACAGCCCCGGGCGCTGCAGCTCTGTGCCCTCTGCCCTCACGGCGGGGATGTGCCACGTGAGGGGGGACACACGAAGGACCAGGCAGCACCTCTCTCAGTGCACAGACAGACCACGGAGGTGGTGACAGAGCCAGGTATGCACCGTGCAGGCCAGCAGGACGTGCTCAGTGTTCCCAGCCCAGCAGACCTGCAGGCTGGGGCCTCACTCACCATTTCCCAAAGCACCAGCACCTGCCCAGCGACCTGAATGGCTCCGAACCCATTTGACACCTAAGGAAAAGCAGGTTTTGAACTGGGAAGGTCTAGTGACTCCAAGATGAGGTGTACCACTGGGGTGTCACAGCTTCAGGGGTACCCTGAGCTGAGGGACTCGTCGGAGAGCCACCATCTGATCTGGCAGTGCTGCACTGCTCTGACTGGCATGGCTTTATTCCCAGGTCCATCACCTCTGCCTCGGAGCACTCCAGGAGGAGCGGAGGTGGGAGGCACTCCCACAGGGAGCTACTGGTGAGAGGGTGATGCCATTGCCCGTGAAGCCAGGGAGCATCCAGGCTCTACTGTTGGCTCGATGGTTTTGAAGTCCCAGGGGGACTGTTGATCCCAGTGTGGGGGTATCAGGAGAGGTGGTCTCCCTGCCACACCAACATCCACAACAGAGGTGCTGCAGGAGAGCAGCAGCCATGCCCAGAGCCAGCTCGCTCCAGGCCCTCATCCTCTCAGATTTCTGACCATTTTTTTTCATGCTGAAAAACATTTTCCTACCTGGTCCATCATGGCTTATTCACAGCCTGATAATTTACTTAGACTGGATCTTAGGATATAAGTCAATTCTTCAGTCTGAGGGTGGTGAGACTCTGGACTAGATTGCCCAGAGAGGCTGTGGATGCCCCTCCCTGGAGGTGTTCAAGGCCAGGTTGGATGAGGCCTTGAGCACCCTGGTCTAGTTGAGAGGGGTCCCTGCCCATGGCTGGAGGTTGGGTGAGATGGTCTCTAGGGTCCCTTCCAGCCTAAGCCATTCTGTGATTCTATGATACTGCTACAGGCAGGAGAAAAATTTCTGCTGAGCCAACACGTCACCTGCCCCCACAACCTGCTGGCATTTCCCTTCTGCCTCATCCTGGTGCCCATCACCAGCACCACACGGACACACAGAGCTGCTGCCTCGAGCTCCGTGGAGCAGGAACGAGCAAACCCTGCTCCATGGGCCACAGCCCAAACGTGGTCCCTGCCCCACACCTCGTCCCGGCGTGCCCAGTGAAGGCTGGAGGTGGTGAAGGGAGGGGAGGATGCCTTGGCTGAGGGGACACCAGTGAACTCTTCACTCCCCCGACGTGCTTCATGTCAGGGGTGGATGAGCAGCTCCCCACCTCTGAAGAATAATAGTCCCAAAAAAGGCTCGCTCAGAGTTAATACTTTCTGCAAACTTGGAAATAAGTATTTCCAGCAGATTAGCCAGTTTTTGTCACACATTAATTCCAGCTTTAAAAATATCTGGGCGGGAGGACACGGAAGGGATGGCAGAGGTGCCAAAGTACTTAGGGAGTTGTCCCTCTCCCTGCAACCCGATCGGCCAGGCCCCTGGGGAGCACAAAGCCTGGCTGTCACCAACAGATCCTGACATTTGATAAGGGGGGAGGCAGGGTGAACAAGGCCCTATTATGTTATCACCCCCCCTGAATCACTTTATACTTTGGGCAATCACCCTACGAAACCCAAATTACCATAAAGACAGGCCTGATAACGGTCAGCACACAGCACAGGGGCACTTTGGCAGCACAGAGAATAGCTCCTGGGCAGTGACCTTGCAGGCATGACAGTAACTTGGCCACTCACCAGCTGCTGCTGAATGCAGAGGTCTCTGACAATTAAATATTTGGGATAATCCGGAGCAGATTCCCATAAAGAGAACGGCACCGTGGTGTCCAGGTCTCACCAAGGCAGCTGTCACAGCCCCCGGGACACGCAGCCAAGCCGCTGTGTGAGGACAGGAACACAGAGTAAAGCCAAGAGACCCAGGCACAAGAACAATAGGCTGGGTGTGAACAGACACTGCTTTGATGCTTGGATCCCCTGGAAACCACGACACAAGGACAGGTACTGAGAGGAACATACTCCTGAGGAGCGTTTGAGATCTTGGCATCAGCAAGAGTGCAGCAGGCTCTCACCAAGGTGGAATGCATTGGCCCTGGCTGAAAAATGATATGTTCTGCTCTGCTCACCTCTTGATGGCACTGCCCAGACGTGGCCCTTCTGCCCGGGGGAACCGTCCCTGCAGGGACCCCTGAGCCAGGACAGCCTTGGTTTGCTCTGCCATCCCTCTTGGCCCATCAGCTGGGAGAGGTTGGTGCAGCCCCTGCTGCTGGGGGGATCAGGGCTGCTGGGGGCATCGGGGCTGGCACCCACACACGTCCAAAGGCTGCACCTCCACCAAGTGCCCCAGGGCATCACACATCAGTTAGGTGACAGTGCAGCTCGACAGCAGGGTTAAGTGTTCCATGAAAAATTAACTAGGTGCCCCTGAGCTTTCCAGCCTTGATTTCTCCTAGGAGGGCTGCATACAGATATTTTGATTCATTTTTTGTTCTCCTTAAGGGAATTCAGACTCAAACTGATTGATTATTGTTCTTGCATAGGCTGATAAACAAGGGAAATCTCTCTAAAAAATGTGCTTGGCATTGGCAACGTTTGCAGTGAAATGAGGAGAGAAGGCACCATAAACACCAGTCCTCACGGGGAGCTGGTTTTATGGCTGCTTCCCTCATTGCTCAGGGCTCCTGAGGAGGACGATTCCTTGCAAGTGCTGCAGAGCAAATCCCTGCTGGGGCTGGCAGCTCCCGAGCAGACAGACGGGGCTCCTGGAGCTCTCAGCCTCACAGCAAGATCTTCTCGGGGGCAATTTCTTAAAAACACAACCATCTTTTCAAAGGTAGCCTTAATTCTGCAACAGCTACCTGTCACCGGGGAAAAAACGTTCACATCACATTGGCTTGATGAAATCAGGATCGAAGCTGTTCATTGACTTACTAATGACAGGTAATTATCCAGCAATCAGTGAACTATGCGCCTGGGATCAATATCTGCAGTGCAGCTGATAAACCGTGCTGCTGGGCACTTCTGAAACATTAAAAGCCACACGGGGATGTCTCCACACCCATCTCTACCCCATCCCACACAGCCCCAGTCCCCCCGCTCGGCTGCAGACACCCTCCCCTCCTCTCACAGCACACGCACCCTAGGAGCAGGGGCTCCCCTTCTGGCACCCCTCTCCTGCAGGAATCTTTTTATTTCAGCTCACGGAGTCAAATTACTGAAAAGTCAAGGAAAGAGGAGGAAATGCCCCAGGAACCCTGGCACCGTTGCTGCTCCCCCTCTCAGCCGGTCCTGCTGGGTCCTGGCAGCCGCAGCGGGCTGCAGCCGCACCTCAGGTCTCCATCACTGGCACCTCCAGCACTAGAGTGCTCTGCAGGTTTGAAATAAGGAGCACAGGGACAGGCTTTAGCAGCTGCTCCCATGCCCAGGTGTGATGGACTAACGGTGCTGAGCCCAGGGATGATGCAGTAAAAGCCCCACACGAGTGGCCTCTCGGTGCCTGCCTCGAGCCTGCTGCTGTTTGCCCACTGGTAGCTGATGCCCAGTGGGTCGGGCAGAGGGACCCTCCACGCAGCACCCCTGGAACGAGCCAGAGATGCTGTCAGAGGTGGCCCAGCCCCTGTGGGCACTGCTGGCATCTCCAGCACCTCCCTGCCTGCCCACACCTGCCGAGGGGCTGGCAAGGGGCGTGGGGAATGCTCAGAGGGAATTTCACAGGGTGGGAAATCCTGGGTTTGTGTATCTCAGCATGAACAAAACCTCTGCTTTGGGCATACTTTCCCTGAGTCAAGCAGACAAATTGATGTTCCAAGGTGGGTTTTTTGCTGACACTGCAGCTGTTTACAAGCCTGGTAAAGAGAGACGTAGATTTTCAGAGACTCTGGAAAGGCAAAGAGCTTATGAAAACTGTTCCCAGTTGTTCATGGCAAGTGGTTTTGATTTTGAGGACAGGAACAACATTCAAAAAGGCTCCAGAGGAGCAGCCTGCATCTTTTGCAGCGGATCTGTTCCGTGTGGGCAGATCTCTGCTGCCTCTGAAGGAGTGAGGATGCTGGAGCCCCAGCTGGGAGGCATTGCCCTCCTCCAGCTCCTGCTGCAAACCCAGCGGGGGCAAAACACCCAGCCAGGGATTTTCCTGGCAGTCACTCACCGCCCTGAGGGGAGGAGAAGCATCAAGGTCAGCCAGGCAACGCCATTGCCAAAAAAAACACCACAGCAGGCTGTAGGAGAAGCAAGGAGAGCTATTTCCCCCGTGCAGAGAGTGAAACCGCAGCCGGAGCAGGAGCTGTGCCCGCTGCTGGTGGGTGGCACAGAGGGCACACAGGTAACAGCTGCCAAAACGCCTCTCAGCCAAAGCTCCTGAAACACAGAGATGTGTCAAACACCCATCACATCCACGGGCTCACCCCAACAACCCATCCTGTGCCTTCTCCTGGCACAGGGAAACTGCAAAGGTCCCTCTGAGGGGCATGGGAACGTCTGAAAAATTCCAGGTTTCCATGAAAACTGCCCCAGACGAGGCTGTTGGCAGTGCCAGCATCAGTCTGCTCTCTGCCCTGCAGCGGGCACTGGGTGCCCAGAGCTCTGTGGAGAGACAGAGGGGACCAGCACCCGCCCGCCCGAGCGCCTGTCTCAGCATCGGGGGTAGAGGGAGATGAGGAGGCTGAAGGTCCAGCCCCCGGGCTCAGCCCAGCCCACGCCCCCACCCTGCCGGTGCCACTCCAGGGAGGGTCACTTGCAGCCAAAACCCTCCCAGGAATGCATGTGGCCCGTTAAGAGCAGGGACCTTCCAGAGCTTTTGTGCCCGTGGGCAATCGGTTTTGGCAGTTGCTTTGTCATTTGTTGTTCCTTGAAATAACGTTTCGATTTTCAGCATTCACTTTGGTTTTCCTTTAACAACTCTATCACTGATGGTGGGAGCAGCAGGATGGTGCTGCAGGGAGTGCACTCCTGGAACCCCAGCACACGAGCCACCGGCACTGAGCCCCAGCCCCAGCCCCACGGGGGGCACACACCTCACAGCAAGCATCCCGAGGGAGGAGGTGGCCAAGGGCACCTGCAGCAGACTGCAGGGAGAAGAAGGACCCAGTGTCACCTCCAGCCCCCCA
>NW_008581329.1:9239-11896 GCF_000691845.1 Merops nubicus
AACTGCACGGCAGGGTTGCTGTGCTGCAAGGGGGCGGGGGGGAAGGGGAGTTCCCAGCAACACCTCACCCCCCCAACTGCTCCAGCCCCACGGGACCCCCGCAGGTCTCTCCAGGGTGTCCCTGCTCACTGTCCCCCACCTCTCACGCCGGTGCCGGTGCCAGTTTGCTGGCTGGGGGCAGTGGCACATTCAGCCCTTGCCAATAGCAAAAGGCTTCAACTCACAATGTCCAGGATGAAGAGGGGTCCAGGAGCAGAGTCTGAAGGGGAAACACAAAACTCGGCGGTGCTGAGGAGCTCACAAAGCTTTTGTCCAGGGTCAGGGTCACCCCTGGTGCTTTGGCTTCTTGCATTTCAGTCACCACTGGCCGTGACGGAGGCAGCACCCCAGAAATCTGCAGAGTCAAAGCAAAGGGCTGACATCCCCCTTCCATCCCAGTGTCCTGCTGTGGGGATTATCCTGGTGGGTGCTGAGCATAGGTCAGGGTCACCCAAGTCGGTGGGGCTCAGTTAAGCTGGCCCATACTGCTCAGAACCATGTCCTTTAAATGATCTCACTAATAAAAGGTTTACTAACAAAATTAAGAGAGAACCAGTTTGACCTTGGGGCCAGGTTCCCAGTATGTCTTTGTGAACGGACAGCAGCTTCCTCTGCTGCCGTGAGGAGCCTGAGACACGGACAGATGATGGGTGGACAGCAGCTTACAAGCCGTGGTGGTGACCTGTGCATTCACTGCATCTACAGCTGGACACAGCCATAGGGCGAGAAGAAAGGTGTGAGAAAACCTTGCACAGAGGCTGCTGGTGGGAGCAGAGCTTTGGGGCTGCCAGAGTGGCACAGCCCCCACCCTGGAGCAGCAGAACCCTCTGCTGTTAATTAGCCAAACAAGGGCTTGTCCCCGTTTGCTCTGTCACCAGCTGAATTGGGTCATTCCGGAGCAAACCTGCCTTAAGCTGAGCGAAGAGCAGGGCCAGGTGCCCCCCGGACATCCAGCTCAACCAGACTGACTTTATGGCACGCTGAGAGGCTGCAGGTCTGCCCTTTGACAGGCCCTGGGGAACAAACATGCTCAGCACAGAGGCCAGCTCTGCCCGAGCATCACAGCCTGACCCGGCTGGGACCAGGGGCTTTGGGCAGGACCAGCCCCTTCGCTGAGGGGGTTTGGGCAGGACCAGCCCCTTCGCTGAGGGGGTTTGGGCAGGGTTTGGGCAGGGCCAGCCCCTTCGCTGAGGGGCTTTGGGCAGGGCCAGCCCCTTCGCTGAGGGGGTTTGGGCAGGGCCAGCCCCTTCACTGTGGGTCCTGGCTGCATAAACCCAGCTCCTGCTCAGGACGCTCCTGGCACCAGCCTGCGAGCCCCCTTGTGGGGCAAAACCGTGAAGCCTGTTACGGTGCAGTGAGGAGGAGGAGGGAGAGGAGGAGATGATCTCCGGGAGGAGGACTTGCCAGACCCAGCAGCACTTTCTGAAGGGTGCTGTCCAGACACTTGCTCGTGACTTTGGGCAGCGTCCTGGGCAGAGAATCACGTCAGCTGCTGCAGTGCTGCACACAGAGCAAGAGTGACTTACTGGAATTCAGAGGGCAAGACAGCTGAGTGCTAAAGAACCTACCTGTAATGGATTAGGCCAAAATATGCCTAATGTCTAATGAAAGATGTTTCTTCTCTTTACAAACCTTTTCTCAAGAATGCCATCTTCTGGCTTCAAACAAAGCTAAAGGTTTCCATGCCTGAAAGAAGCTCTGACATCCCAGGAGCACAGCACTCAAATGGGAATGGTGCCAAAGGGAACGTTGCACAGAATTCCACAGATCCCCATTTGTCCATACAACATTTTGCTTTTCTTAGGGGAAAAAACGACCAGTGAGAAATGATTGTTCTGCAGAAACCCAGACCTGGGGACTGAAACTTCTAACAGCACTGTCACCCACCTTTAGGAGGTGTGGTGGTTACTGATTTGGGCCGAGCCTCAGTGTTGTCCTTTGGGACTCACCTGCCAGGGAGGTGGCTCTGACACCGAGGAGAGTGAAGGGGCAGCTCCTGGAGCTGAACCTGGGGATGCCCACGGGTGTGTGGCCAGTGTGGCTTCCATGTCCCCCCTATAAAGCTGCTCAGGGACAGCTCGGTCACCATGAGACAAACCCGGGGGGCCAGCCAGCCCTCCCAGTCCCCCCAAGTGGAGCATCCCTGTGGGCACCATCACCCACTCACCTTTTCCCAGCAGTGGTCCTTTGGACTAAGATGACCATGGAGAGCCCTGAGCCCGGCGAGAGCGCCAGCAAGACCACCCGGGGAGGGAGATTGTCCACTTTCAACTGGGGAGAAAAAAACCAACAAACCAAAGAGAAGAAAAGAGCTGGGAAAGAGGAGCCTGCAGAGCAGCCAGGTCAGGCTGTGTACAGCAAAGTCGCCTGTCACTGCTGCTGCCACTGTCACCTCTACTCTTCCATTCCTGGTTTAGTCTTTCCAGCTAAAACCGCTTTTAAATGTAGAAACACGTTGCTCCTAACAAAAAGATTGCACAGCTGAATATTGAAAAAAATCATGAAAACAAATTGCTGAAAGCCTCTGGGGGCTTTCAGCCAGCAGCCACCCGCAGGGTGGAGGGCAGCTCTGACCCCAGAGGTTCTGGGGCTCCCTGAGGATAAGGCAGCAGCCGGGC
>NW_008581329.1:11911-29081 GCF_000691845.1 Merops nubicus
CGCAGAGCCGCCGCGCAGCCGCCGCGCTTTGTTGCCTTTAAGTTATGGTTTCTCCGTGTATTTGTAGACACAACCATGCAGAAAATCACCGGCTTTAATGCCACACTTGTTAGCGGGGAGTGATTCGTTTCTGCCTCCGGGCTGACACTTCCCAACCTTCTGCTTTTATTTCCTCCTCGCCAGGTTGGGGCTGGCGGTGCCGCGCGATCATCACTCACCCCCACGCCTCCGATGCGCCTGGCGCTGGGCTGGTCTCTGCAGCTTCCTCGGCCATTTTCTGCACAACATCACTCTCGTTTGGAGCCATGGAGACCGCTGCACAAGACGTGGAGTTCAGCACAAAGCCCCCAGGCAGGAGCCCGTGCCGCAGGGTGAGGGGACCCAGCACCCTGCACTGCACCCCATGAACCACCCCGATGAACGTGTCCTGCTCCGGCACACGCTGGCGCTGCCAGGGCACCGCATGGGCTGCACCTCTGGGTCACCAGCAAACTTTGCTGTCCCCGGGGGACATGGGGGCACGTCCAGGTTCCCACCTAATGCACCTCACACCGGTGAGACAACCCCTGTGCCCACATCGGGGGTCACGGGTGGGGGTCCTGCCCGCAGCGTCCCGCTCAGGATGCCCAGGTCTCGAGGGTGCAGAGCCTGCCAGTGGCACTCCTGATGCTCCTGATGGAGCACACGGGCTGCTGACCTCAGGGCCACCCCGAGCCCTGCCCTAGGAGCAGCAGGAGAGCTCACGGCCGTTGGCCATGGCGTGAGGAGCCCTTCCATGGGCTATCAGCACAGCTCTGCTCCAGCTTGGCCTCCCAATTCTCACTTGCACTAGAGGCACAACGTGAGCTGCTGCACCTCACCATGAGAGGTCTCCTGCCACCTCATCACCCTGAGAGTCCCCAGAAGCTGTCTGATCTTCTGGAGAGAGGCAAGAAACAGCCTGTACATGAACCCTGGCTGAGAAAGATGAAAAACACAAGTGAAGGGCTGGGTGATTGCTGCAGTAATCCCCAAGTGCTTCTGACATCTTCCAGTACAAATAATTTCACTAATAAATTCGAAAGCCCAGCTAAGCCCTCAAGCCTCAGGTACCAGGCAAGAGTTCCCAGCAGGCTGTAGCCAACGTTCTTGCACAATGCCCAAGAAGAGGGAACAGAGACTCACACACCAAGTCCAAAAGGAAAACCTGATCTGTTTAATTACACAGTACAGACAGAAGTGGGGACATGGAGAAACCTAAGATGGGTAATGGTAAATTCTGCTTTTGGAGACACCCGTGTCACTGTGATGCTTGGATAAGTGGCTCTTGCTCCCCAAAGGTTCCTGGAGCTTGTGCAAATGCCAAGGGAGGACATCACCAGTCCTGCCTGAGCTGGGGCTGGTGGCCACCACAGTGTCCCCCCACTCACCCCTTCCCATGTACCCCAAACAGCAGCTCCTGGTTTTGTGAGCTCACCCTGGTGGGATCCTGCAGCACCAAGTAATTTATTTCCTCTCTTCATACCTGTATAAAACATGTCATGAGGTTTAATGTGTCATCACCTCCCTCCCAGTGATGTACTCGCAGCTCTCTGCTAAGCCCAGACAAGGAGATTTACATCTTATCTAGAGGAGTGTAAGATTTACAGATGGCTCCCGATAAGGAACACGTCATGCCAGAAAGACACGTTTGTGCTAGTAACTTGATCAGTCATTATGCTGTAAGTTGACATCTAATTAAACCTCCACAGGGATCATCAGGTTGAGAACAGCTCTTCAGGAGGAGAAAATCCACCTCTAAGCCCCATGGTGCCATCTCATCCCTGCAGCTTGTCCCCAGAGCCTTGCACTGATGAAAATTATGGTGATGGAGCATCCTCAGCCCCCCTGGGCAACCTGTGCCAGCGCCTCAGCACCCTCACAGTGAAGAACTTCTTCCAGTAGGGCTCTGGGAAGAGCTGCCAACGTCACCTACACTATAATGAGGTGCAGAAGGGGCAAATTTCCAAGCACTGCTCTAACCCACAGCAATGGCTCACGCTGCAGAGACTTTCCTAGTTTGGTTTGTGTCCCTACCAACGTCAGATGCCACAAAACACCTCCTGTGGAACCAGTGGACTCACCTGCAGGTTACCACCTTCTCAATGGATTTACTTTTCTGAACACATTTCTTGCCTCTAACTGTGCTGCAGACAGCAGTGTAGCAGTGGAAATCCTGCTCTCCCTCGGCAGCCTGCTGGGCATTTTTCTTCATATTTTCTCTTGACGCTGCTGCCTGGATGCCTTCAGTGGGGATGCACAACGTGGCTGAGACTCTGCTGCTCTTGGCAGCGTCGGTCGTGCTGGGGAGGAAAGGAACAGGGCGCTGGGGGGAGCCAGGGGCTCTGAACGTGTCAAGATGCTCCTGGAACCTGCGCCCCATAACTCACCACGCACAAAGGACAATGGTCACCTCCCCAGGCTGCAGGTGTTTCAACAACCACTGAACACTCCATCCCATTGCCAAGGGATTCGGACCAAACACGGACAATTCAACCCTCTCTGGAAGAGTGGTCATGCCTCAAAGCTGAGGTCACAGATATCCAGGGGGGGGACAGCCAGAACGTGGAGCACGAAGGAGAGCTGGGTGAGACCACGGAGGATGCACTCACATGGCCTGTGCAGGTGGTCCAGGGTTTGTCCTCTGGACCAAAAAAGGGAAGCCAGGAGAATGTGATGGACCCCAAGCACAGGAAGGAGAGAGCCTGGCTCCCTTCCACAGACACTCTCACTGCCTGCAGAGACACTGTCAGAGAAGGCAAATGTCACACACCGGTTTTTTACCAGTTGAAATATTGCTGGTGACTTTTGATGGGGACTGGGTTAAAGAGAGGAATAGATTATTGTATGTGTACATTCCAGAGGTTAGAGGAGATACCTTGGGAAAAAAATTGATCTTTTGTCTGGTCTAAAACTCACTGAACCAAACAGAAAACATCCTACTGCCTTCCACGGACTTACCCAGGCCTGATGGCCATCCCTGATGAGGTGCCAAGACCTTCTTCAGAGTGATTCCTCCTTCTGGTCTGCATTGCCCAGCTGGGAGAGTGACACAAACCACAGCAGCTTCTTGCTGGCGTGGACACGGTGCTGGGAGTCCCTGTGGCTGCAGAGCAGAGAAACAGAGGCTCGCTTTCTAACAATGTTTGGTTTCTTGGCACCCTCCACCCCGAGACCTTTCGTTGTGCTCCTCGGTCACACCACAATGAAGACAAGCTGCCCCAGCACCTGTGCCCCAATATTTCACCTCGTTAGGTCAACAGCCTGTGTAATCATAAAATAAAATATTGTAATCACAATAAAAATGGTATATGAAACAAAGTGTCCACCCAACGTCCTGGTTTCTGGCTCTCTTTGCCAACTTCTGCCCCGTCAGCCTCGGTCGTGAGGATATATAAACCAGCAGAGTCCCTGGGGTGGCCACGGCAAGAGACGGGCCGAGTCGGAAGGATGGGAGGACTGGCCAGGACAGGTAAGGATGCACCTGCAAAGGGAGCAGCTTCATACAGGCACTGCTTGGACTCGGGTGTGTCTCTGCAAGGGTCAGCTCTCAACAGAACTTGGCTTTCTGCACAGACCAACCTAAATGTGTGTGTTTCTGCAGGTTCCATTTGCTGAATTACTTCTTTTCTTAATATTGCAAAAGAGCAGGATGAACATTGTAACAATCCCCAAATGTTTTTCAGAGAGGTAGATAGCACTGTCGCCTTTCCATCTGCTTGCAGCCTCCTCCCTAACTTCCCATTCCTCAGTTCCTTCTAGCTCCTGTTTCTCTGCCCGTGCCAAAGCAGCTCCAGGACTCACTCTGCAGCGGGCAGGACGTCACTGCCAGCCCTGCTCAGCACAGACTTGCTGCAAGGCTGAGCCTGCTGACCCTGATGACTCTAACCCTAACCCTGACCCTGACCCTAACCCTAACCCTGACCCTGACCCTGACGCTGCTTTAACCCCCCACGAGGGAGCTGTGTGGTGTTACTGCACAAATGCTGAAACTGGGGATGGCAGAGCTGAGCAGGGAGCGGGCCTGTGGCTCTGCAGCGTGGCTCTGGGCTGGGCACACACCACTCTGACCTGGGCACACACCACTCTGACCCTGGCACACACCACTCTGACCCTGCTGCTGCTGCTGCTCTGCCCCCAGGCGCCGGCGTGGCGAAGCTCCGCACCCTGAGCATCCTCCTCAGCCTCCTGGGCCCCGCCTGCCCCACCAGGTCCCCCGACTGCGGGGGCATCCTCACCCCAGCGGGACTGAGCTACAGTAAGTGTGGACCCCGTGTCTCCCAGGGTGCCAGCAGGGGGGGGAGGTGGCAGCAGCTGCCAGCCCGGTGATGAAACACCAAAAGCTGCCACCAGAAACTTAATGCCACCAACCGAGTCACCTCCAGCAGCCCCTCCCTGCAGCTCAGAGCTGGGGGGTCAGTAGCGGTGGGAGCGGGTCACCAGGACGGGTTGCAGTCTGTCCACCTCTGTGCATCAGACCAGGAGCCCCAGGGGGTCTCACAGAACATCTGCCCTGTTCCACAGTTGCTGAAGCTTCAAAGCCACACGCAGAGATAGTCCTCAAGCAGGAACTAATGGCCGTGCCAGCCCCGGACCTGTTTCCCAGCTCCCCAGAGTCCAGCGGGTGAGTCCATGCTCTGTCTTGCCCAGGTTTTGCCACAACACCTCTGTGTTTAAATCAGACGTGTTTAGCTGGAGCACTGTGAACATCATCACCAAAGGTATTTTGCCAGCAAGGACAAAAATCCTCCTGGAGACCAACAGGGCTGTTTGTCAGAGTGGATTTGAAACGAGGTCCTGGCTCCTACCTTGGGGTCCAAAGGCAGCAGCCCCAGTGCCCCCCTCGGGGCACTGATGTATCTGTGAATATCTCCTGAACCTGAGGGGTTTCCCTACTGTGAGAGCAGCCAGGGGTTGCACACTGGAGGGGAAATTTAGATCAGAAATTAGGAAGAAGAAGAAATTAGGGTGGTGAGACCCTGGCCCAGGTTGCCCAGGGAAGCTGTGGATGATCCATCACTGGATGTGTTCAAGACCAGGTAGGATGGGTTGCAGAGCAACCTGCTCTAGTGGGAGGTGTCCCTTTCTGTAGCAGGGGGGTTGGAACTAGATGATCTTTAAGGTCACTTCCAAGCCAAACCATTCTGTTATTCTATGACTTCAGGATTTATCAGCACGTGCTGGTCTCCTGACACCTCCATTTCTGCTCCAGCAGGAACCAAATTGACTCCATCAAAGTCACCGAGCTGTCCCTGTCGCTCATCCCCCACACTGGGCTGCGCCTGAACATCGCTGTGGACCTTGGCATCGCCCCTGCCCCGTGAGTGCCAGGGCCACGGGGCTGGGCACAGCCCAAGCTCCCAGCCAGAGCCACGGGGCCACCTCCAGCACCTGAGTCTGCCCAGGGGAGTGGGGGGGGCTGGGGCAAGGGGCACCAGGAGCAGCCTCCACACTCCAGCCTCTGCCTCTGCTCCCCTGGCACAGCTCGAGCCCCAAGGTGAAGAGACTGTCCATCCTGGCGGACCTCCACGTGGAGATGAACCCCGAGGGGTACCTGGAGCTAGTGACCTCTGCCTGCAAGCCCACTGTGCAGGAGAAGCAGAGCACCGAGGAGATAGAAAGGTCGACCCCACAGTTTTCCTTGTTATGGGGTTTGGGTAGCAGGGGGGAAAAAAAAGACCCTGAGGCACAAGCATCTCTAGGCAGGAAGGTGACGTGACAGAGATCTGCTCACTGCTCTAAAAGCTTACAAAGGTTAACACAAAAACTGTGTCTTCGTGGGAGGGACTTTGTTCTGCTCGCAGGGTTGTTTCCCCCATTTTAAGAGTTTCATTCTCTCACCAGGGAGCAGATCTTTTTAGTAGTGTAGCAGGAACGTTTGCAGTGCAAGACCAACAGCAGCTCTTCAGTGGTTCAGGATTCTGAAGTGTAGTCATAGCTTAACAGGCAATAGAAAATATTTCCTACACTGTCCCCGGGTGCCCTTTGGGTGGGATAAAAGGTGCTCACCTACCCGGGGCTGAGCTGGTTCTTGCCTAACACCTTCTGTTCTGTTGTTTTCATGCAGCAAGTCTTCTAGTTTGGAAGAGAAAAAGCAGATTAACGTTGATAAGGTAAGATAAAACTTGTGAAGGCATGAGACAGGCCAAGACAACATTGCACAGTTCCACAAGGCTTTGAGAACCTAAAGCCAGCCTGGTGCTTTGCCAGGTCTCCCCCGGCAGCCCGGGCGGGGAGCAGCAGCCCCATGGTCACTGACTGCTGCCATGCTCCACCTCCCGGGTACCACACAGTGGGGACAGCCCATCGGAGGATGCCTGATGCCAGCAGACCCACCTACTGCCCCTCTTTCTGTTCTTTATTCCATAGATTTGCCTGGAAGTTTCCAAACTGCTGCTCTTTCCAAACGAACAGCTCATCTCTCTTACAAGTGAGCATTTGGCTTTCAGTCTCCTTATGGGCTAAGGGCTTTGGGGCTCACTTTGGAGCAGGTCACGAGGTGGGATGGGCTCCCACCCTGCAGCAGAAGCCCAGCAGCAGCAGCTCCACTGCCCCCACCTCCCCGGGGACCCCCTCCCTCCACCCGGCTCTCCTTCCCTGTCTCTGCCCCGGGGAAACCCGGATGCTGCCCAGCCCCAGCCTGCCACCACTGCTGCCCTCCTGAGCGCCCCTCTGCTCGCTTTGCAGCTCAGTTCCCCATCTCCCCGAGCTGCCAGGCCCAGTACCTGCCCCTGGCTGTGCCCGTGTTCTCCGAGCAGGGAATCACCATATCCTTGCAAGTAAGTCCTCGCTTTCCAGCGCCCCCAGCCCAGCTCCAGGCTTTGGGAGAGCCGCTTCCTCCCAGTGCGGCGTGCCCAGAGACTCCTCAAACTCCTTTTCTCCTCGCAGACAACTTTCCAGGTGGCAGGCATGGGGATCCCCCTGCCAGTCAGCCCCGTGCCGTTCACCATGCCCGAGCTGGCGAGCTCCAGCCCTTCCCACCTCACCCTGGCTTTCTCTGAGCACTTCTACACCAGCTTCTTCTTCGCTCTGGAAATCTCTGGGGCCTTCAACATGACCATCCCGGTGAGTAGAGCAAGCGAGCAAGGAGCAAAACCATGCACTGAGGGGGCCAACCCTGCCCCGTGAAGGGCTCAGAGAAGCCAAGCAGTCAGGGTGCCTCTCTGAGTGCCCGTGGGAGCCACAGCCCCTCAACCCCAGGTTCCCAGGGACATTGCTGCTCTAATGATTCATGGAAAATGAGCCATGAAGAGTAACCCGAGTGCTGCTCCAGGCCCGAGCTGGGTGCAGGAAGGCTCTGGCACCTGTCAGACCTGGCACAGAGCTCACGGCAGGGTCCACGAGGCCCCGCTGGACCAGGGCAGCCACCCAAGCAGCCAGCAGTTGGATAACAGGCTCTGCTTTCTCTTTCAGAGCCTGCTGACCACCTCCACCGTGGCACAGAAGATTACTCAGGTTTGTTGCCACCGCTCCGAGAGGCACGGCCCCACCTCGGGCAGAGCCCCCCGGCTGCCTGCCCCCCGTGCCCAGGGGTAACCCCCCTCCCTCGGCAGATGGGCTCCCTCTACCAGGAGGACGTCCCGGTGGTCCTGCAAGCCGTGTTCAGGAGCTCACCTCGGGTGGTGCTGGAGGAAGGCAAGGCAGCCCTGAAGCTCTTCCTCACCATCCACGTCGGGGCGGGATCCTCGGCTTTCCAGAGCTTCCTGAGCGTCAACGTGGTGCGTGTGCCCTGCGGGCGTGCCAAGCACAGGGGCAATGCCCTGAGCCTTCCCCTGCCCCACAGTCTCACACAGCACTGCCCCCGCTGCGGGTGGCAGCTCAGGGGTGGGTTCATGGCGTGCCCCTGCTGAGAGCTGGAGCGTTGCCTGGCTCTGATCCTGGCCTCTCTGTTCCCCCCCAGGACATGTCTGCAGGACTCCTCCTGAGCGTCGCCGACACAAAGATGAAGATCTCTGCAGCAGAGATAGAGTAATGAACCCAGCCCTGCCCCGAGCCCTCGAAGGGGACACGTCCCAGTCAGAGCAGGGAAAGGAGAGGCAAAGTGGCCCAGGGAACTCCTTAGCTTTTATGGTTTGGGCACTGCAGAGGTAGCTCTAGCCTGGAGGAAATGGTGAGATGCCAGTAACGTGGTTGGAGACACCAGTGGAAATCACACCCTTCCACCCCGTGTCCAGCACAGTGACCAGCACGTACCAACACCATCCAGCTCTTGTCCCATGCCCAGCCCACTCCCCTGTGCAGCCCACCTGCTTCAGTAGGCCCCAAGAGAGCCGTTCAGTCCAGGTCCCAGAGGCCAAAACATCCTCAAGCCCTTTGCTGTTGGGCCTGGGGGAAAATGAAGGTTCCACCCAGCTGAGCAGAGGTCCCCAGGCCCCATGGTTGCTGCTGGCTCGGCCCTGGCCTCAGCAGTAGCTCTGGGGGAGGCTGCAGCTTGTGGCAGCTCCTTACAGGCAAGTAGGCCCCAAGAGAGCCGTTCAGTCCAGGTCCCAGAGGCCAAAACATCCTCAAGCCCTTTGCTGTTGGGCCTGGGGGAAAATGAAGGTTCCACCCAGCTGAGCAGAGGTCCCCAGGCCCCATGGTTGCTGCTGGCTCGGCCCTGGCCTCAGCAGTAGCTCTGGGGGAGGCTGCAGCTTGTGGCAGCTCCTTACAGGCAGCTCCTGAGCTGCTCTTTGTTTTCCAGGGATATCGAGCTCAGCCTGGCTGCCTCCGACGTGGGTCCCGTTCCGGTAGGTGCCCCCAGCTCTGCACCCCCCAGTCACCAACCACGGCCACGTCCCCTCCTTGCACCCTGCTGCTGTGGCTGGGGGGGCAGCCCTTAGCAGCAGGGAAATGGGCACTGTGGGTGCTTGCTGCACACTGCAGCAGGGAGAGCAGGTCCACACGGGATGAGGAGAGGTGCAAGCAGCATCAGGACCCCGATTCTGCTGGCCCTGCCCCTCTCCCCCTGCTCTGGAGCAGGGCTGGGGGCTGACGGGGTTTCCTTTGCCAGGCTGACTTGCTGGAGGAGCTGCTCCTGCCCACAATCCGTGCCGAGGTCCTGGCCCAGGTGAACGGTGAGTCCTGCAGGTGCTGCCCCAGGGGGTGCGTGGTGGGGCTGAAGGCAGCACCCACCTGGCAACTTTCCCTCTTTTGTCCCCAGTGGTCCTGAGTGAAGGCATACTCCTGCCCCACATGTCCAGCTTCACCTACACCGACGTCAGCGTCGAGATTCACAAGGTGAGAAATAAGATTTTGGAATTGCTCCCTGCTTGAATTGAAGGGACCCCAGGAGCCACCTACTGGCCCCAGGATCCATCAGAGCCTGCTCCTCTAGCCCTGTTCAAGGGGTGAAGCTGGGTTCTGGGGGTCAACACGCCCAGCTGCACCCCAGCCCTGCCGACAGGAGCAGAGGCTGCGTGGGAGGGGCCGGGGGCTGTGCAGAGCCCCGGGCAGGGTGAGGGGCACCGTGCTCAGCCCTCCCTCCTCCCCGTGCTTAGGACTACGTCCTGGTCCCCTGCAACCTGGAGCTGTGGGCAAGGACTGAAGAGCAGAGCAGCACGAGCTGAATGCACAGCAAAACAGCAGCAACGTCCTTCTGTTGACTCTGAAATCACACTTTGTGCTTTGTCTCTGCTTAAGATGTTGAAAATCTTCTTTCTTGCCTTACTAAGACAACACTTGCTCGGATCTGGGTAACAGCAGTGATGCACTCGCAGCTTTCCCTTCCCCTCCTGCTCTGGACATTTTTGTAGCACAAAGAGGATGGATTGTAACAATGTTCCATGCTTTAATTAAACATTTCTCCTTCCTACTGCATTTTCTGGTATGGCTATTGTCTTTTCTCCCCTCAATGATTTGTACCTAAAGACAGAAGAATTTTGTCTTGCTAACGGACTGGTACCAGTACAGATGTCCAGACCTTACATTTAATTAAGGGACCATGAAAATTCCACTAATTTCTACAGATGCAAAGCAGTCCCTCTCAGCTGCAGAATGACACAGCCCCTACCAACAGGAGATCTTTCATCTGCCTTTTCCTCCATTTCTCCTGTTACTATGGGAACATTACAGCTGTTGGTTTTCCCTGGGTCAGGAAGAAAGGTGGGGGAAAGGGGAAAAAAAAAAAAAAAATAGAAAATCAATCTTGTACAATGGTTTCTAATTTTAGCCTTGAAGGCAGGTGTATTTTCAAGGCTGTGTTTCTGACAAAGCTCACCACAGAGGAAACACTGGGTGCAGGGGGACTGCAGGGACAGACGGTGCCAGGCGCCCGCCGTGGGGCACCCGAGACTGGCATGGTCCTTCTGGGGCACCAAGCGTGTCTCTGTGCTCGAGGGGTTGTTCAGGAAAATAAAGGAGGGGGGAAAAACCCACAACAGACTTAAGTGCCCAGAACAGTGGGCTGGCACCAGGGCTCTGAAAGGCCCCGAGTCGCTCTGCGCCGGGCGCTGCTGGCAGTGCCAGGGTGGGTGCAGGGCAGTGCCAATGCCCAGGAGCACCCGCAGCCCCCCTGCTGCCCCTCCTGGGCACGCTCTGCAGTGGGGGTGCCCAGGAACCCCTGGTCATTACAGACACATCTGCTCTCCCTTGCAGCAGCTGCACACAGCACCTCCAGCCTGCGGAGCTGCCGGGGGGCTCTCCAAAACCTCATATTTCAGAGACTCAGAAATAGGAAAGCAAACAAAACAAGCCAGGCTGATTTATCATCAGGAGTAAAAAACCCTGAAGGTTTATATGCCCAGCTTGGGGACCTGACTAATGATTTTAATGCCTGAAGTTGGCAATAGTGGGAACTGCTCCTAATAAAAGTTTCCTGGTAGAGCTGCAACCATTACTCTTCAACTAATACATCTGAAACCAGTTTCCCAAAAGGAATAAGCTACAGCAGTAAAAATGTGTATTTATTTGCCAGTGGATATTCTGCCTCCAGGCTTTAGTGCATAGCTCTGCACCCCCAGAGCAGGGTTGGGGTGACAGGAGCTGCCCACCCCAACCCCCAGCCCCCAGGTCCTGCCTGGGACAGAGCTGCTTACGTGGGAGAACTGGGGTCTGCTGCTGCTCCCTCCTGTCACCCAATTCTCTGAGCCCCCAGCAGGGCTGCAGCCATAGGAGAGAGCCAGTGCTGTCCCCAGCAGGCACTTCGGGTTCACCTGGGTAAAGAAATGCTGAAAAAAGTGTTTGTATTCGTGTCTCTGGCAAAAACAAAATCCAGCATTTCCCTGGGCAGCGTCCTTGGTGCTGCCCACGTGTGGCTTCCCTGCCGGGGGCACAGGGAGCTGGGTGTGACAGTCAGAGAGCTCAGACACTGCAGGAACAGGGCCGAGCCCCTTCCCCAGCCCTGCAGAGCAGCAGAGGGATGAAGCTTTTCCAGGATGATCCTGGAGCCAGGGCTGGAGAGCCCAAAATCCCTGTGCAGCTGTGTCAGAGCAGCCAGCCCATCACCCCGCTCCTGCTGCTCCCCCATAAAAAGATTTTCC
Source organism: Merops nubicus (assembly GCF_000691845.1). Lineage (NCBI taxonomy): Eukaryota > Metazoa > Chordata > Aves > Coraciiformes > Meropidae > Merops > Merops nubicus. The sequence goes on from NW_008581329.1 coordinate 23,386, forward strand.
AGCATGTTAGGGTGCTGGAAAATGAGAGTTTGGTGATTTTTCCACTATGGACAGGATTGTCCCTGTTCTCATGAACTCTGCTTTGCAGTTTCCTGCTCTGGATTTGCTCCAGCAGTTCATAGCACTAGATTTACGACTGCAGAAGTAACGAGTCACACCAAGGAGATGCTGCCCTTTCCTTCTGAAAAGGTTCCTCTGCTCCCTCCTGCCCAGCCCCACACGATAAACAGCACGGCAGAGGCCAGGCCCTGGGAGGAAAAGCTGTCTCCAGATGCACAAGAGGATTTTCCCACTTTTCTGTGACCCCAGGTTCACGCAGCCCTTGCCCCACGAGGCACCCAGCTCCCCAGTCCCACCCCTCCCACAGCTTCTGCCCCCAGGCAAACACAGCCCTGGGAGGTGACAGATCACAGCACTCTGCAGCCTGCCAGCAAAATCAATTCCCTCCAGCAAAGCAGAATGCACACACAAGTGCTGGCCAAAGGAGTGGGCAGAAAGGTGCTAAACGTCACATACCGTGCAGAAGGTGTTTGCTCAGGAGCCAGGGCAAACCCTGCACAAACAGAGCCCGTTATGCCAGCCTGCGGGCCAGGGGAATGCCTGGGGAAGCCAAGTCCAGCCAGCCCAGTATCCCTGAGGTGGCACAAAGCAGCTGCCAGCACAGGACAGTGGGGCTGCTCATCCTGCCCACAGGGTAACAGGGGCACACAGCCCCCAAAATCCTGCTCTGCCAGCACCGTGGGCACACTGGCACCAGAACGCACAAGCAGCAGGGTCTGAAATTCCCTGCTCCTGAGCACAGCCCCATGGTTCACAGCACTCCCTCTTGTTCACATTTTGCTTCACAGAAACTCCTCCCTCACGTGGCGTGGCTGGTGCCAGGGCTGGGCACAGCACCCTGCTTGAGCAGGGAGTCCCATCACCACACAGGAGCATCAGTTCTGGCCAGGGCCAGGGCAGGGTCTGTGTTGCCAGCAGCTGAACGGCCTCTGGAGAGCATGGTCCCACCAGCACCATCAGCCTGCATGGGGCTCAGGCCCAAAGGAGCCTCACAAACCACCAGCCTTCAGCATTACCATGTACTTCAACCCACCCAAACTCCTGCCATGGCACAGGTGGCAGCACATGGCACAGCTGGCAGCACATGGCACCAGGTTTGCCATTCACCCAGCCCGGGGAGCTCTGGGCAGCTCCCATGGACCAGGACTGGTGATGAGCCCAGGGCATCCTCTGCTGTTCTCAACAATTCCTCTGCAACGTCCCACTGGGATGCTGGAAATCAATGCAACAGCCAAGGGCTTTGGATGAGCAGATATTGGACTGTTCTTCCCTTTGGGCAGAAATGCCCAAATGACGTGGACTAGCTCAGGCAGCTCGGTGTGCTCCAGCATTATCCTGCTCCTCAGTTACCTGCTACTGAAGTTTTCCCTTCAGAGGCTATTAGGAAATGCTTTGTGACCTTTGGAAACTCAATTTCATTCCAGCCTCTGCTTGTGGGTTAGCATTTGGTCACCAGGTTCCCTGGCCAGGAGTAGCCACTGAACATCCAGGTGGGTTTGTTTTTCCCCTCTGGAAATCTGAGTGGAAAAATTTTTCAAACCAAAACAGCAGTTGTCACAAAGGAACCAGATCCCAAGGCAGGAGGCAGGGCAAAGACTCTCTGAGACGGATCAGAAACCAGAACCTCATTCCAAGCACTAAGAAAGTAGGAAAGTTTATTAAAGAGTTGTGTGACAAATGTATCCTGAGCTCGGGCTCAGCACTTCACAGCCTTCCAAATGTGGTTGGGGACGTTTGCTCAGAAAGGCAGATGCAATTTTTTCATTACATGAACAACAATTTTCCCTCAGAACAAAGTTAACGATTCCACGACAGCGTCACACAACTGCTATAACTGTGACCCCAAAATCATGCTAATTCCTCTAAATAAATATTTGTACACAGAGCTGCCTGTCAGGTTTTGCTTCCGCAAGTATCTCAGTACTCACATGAGCCAATTAGCTTTAAAGTGTCTTAAATGTTATCAGGAATCTGGAATCAGGTCTAGGAGAGAGGAGTAGATAACGCAGATCTCGATGCTCCATCCTCGCCTGAGACGAAAATCAAGACCTGGCCCTGGGGAAGTGCAAGGGGTGACAGAGCCACGTTACTGCCAGACCTCGAGGGACACTGGGTCACAACAGCAGCACACAGTGAACAGGAAACCCTCTGGTTTCTAAGGAGCCAGTTTGTAAGGAGGAGGGCACAGCACTGTTTGGGAAGTGTGGGAGAACATCCCAGCTCCTCTGGGACATCTCCAGGATGCACAGGGCTGGAATTCGGTGTAATTCAGGGTGCTTTGAAAGATGCCACTCAGAAGGGCTTGCCAGACTCCTGGCCTCACATCAGAGCTGCCCACAGCAAGCTCTCCAGGATGAAAGGCAGGTGGGTGGGGAGCCAGGATCTGCCCCAGAGGGGCTGGATGGTGCTTGTTGTGCACATGGTCCAGTAATACTCATGGGCATGAAGTACCCAGGCAGCATCTCCTGACCTGAAGGAGGTCAGACAAACCTGGCCTCTCAGGGGAAATCTATGGCTCTTGCCCACCAATGCACCACTGCCAGGGTGTTGATAGAGGAGCCAGCTGCCAGAACAGCCCCAGGAGCTGCCTGGTGCCTGGCAAGGGAAGAGCCCCCCCGGGCACTCACCAGCTGTAGCCGAATCTCCACCTTCACCAGGGGGATGTCCAGCACCTTCGGCAGTGGGATCCCGGGGCGCAGAGCGGCTGCGGGCACAGACAGGTCCTGACACACCCCCGGGGGCCAGCCTGGCACCCACCCTGCCAGAGCTGCTCCCAGGGGGCCAGGGCAGCAGGGCTGCTTGGGAGGCAGGGACCCAGCACACTCAGGACACTAAGGATAAGGTTGGGACTTAACTGCAGCCTCCAAAGGGGGCCGCAGACCTTGACCCGCTCTGGCTCTCCTGCTGCAGCTCTCCAGGGTGCCCACCCCCCTCCTCCCCTCGGAGCTGTCCTGGTGGCACAGCCACCCCCGTCACCTTACCGTTGGCAAGGGGCAGGAACATTTCCCCCAGCAGACTGCTGCAGTGTGGCTTCAAGGTTGAGACCTGAAGCAGAGAAGGGACAAGCGTGAGTTGCCAGGCACACGAGAGCAGCGAGCACAGCCCAGCACCAGAGCTGGAGGGCAGCCAGCCCCCAGGACTGGAGATCACTTCCCCCGACACACCAAGGGGACAAACAGTCCCTCTTCCCTTCAAAGCAAATCTGCTTTTCTTCCTCAATTTGGATTTGGTGCTTTCTTTGGGAAACCTTCTATCAGGTAAAACTGTTGCTGGAGCCCTGCCTGAGCTTTGCCTAAGCAGGGGTGAGCAGACAGACAGACTGCAGGCTTTACATTTGCATTACTGGAAAATGCAGAAACAAAAAAAAGAAAGGAGGAAAAGGAGGATTGCTGTGACCTACAAAGCAGAGCAGCCAACAGCTGAGACCAGCAGCAGCTGGAATCCACCCCAGCCAGGACACCACAGCATCCCACAGCAGCCACATCCCTCCTTCCCCAGTGCCCAGGGCACGGGACTCGGGCACTCTGCCCACCCAGCAAAGCCTAGCCTGGCATGAGAGACTTACGTCAGTGATGCCAACGTCAGACGACTCCAAGAAGAGGGAGATTCTGCAGGAGAGGAAAGCAAACAGCACATCAGGTGCCAGGGCAGTGGGCAGAGCTCGCAGAGCCCATGGCACAATGCCGGGCACCGCTGCTCAGCGCCGGGGCAGGAGCGAGGCCTCAGTGGGCCACTGGAAAGGCAGCACCCAAACCAGGCACTGCCATGCTTGTGAGAGGGAAAAGAAAACAGGAAAATAAAAGCTTCACCAAATTTTTATTGGCATGCAAAGCAGCAGCACTTCAACTGGGCACACACCAGGTCCTGGCCTCCCCTTCCCTCTCCCGTGCCCAGGTAGTTATTCACCTCAGGAGCAGAGTCAGCTCCTGCCTGGCTGAGAGCAGAGCTCCCAGAACAAGCATCCAGTCTGGATTTAAAGATCATGAGCTCTGGAGAATTTGCTACTGCTCCTAATCTATCACTGCAATCACACAACTATCTCCAGAGCTAAAACATGTGCTTTATTTCCACATCAAATTTCTCTCTTCTACTTCTATTGAATCTTGTTATAGCTTTTGTCTATTGAATTAAAAGCCCTTTGATACATTTCTGTTCTCTGTATTGCTGCATACAAGCGATGCCAATGTTGCTTCTAAATCTAGCCCTTTGACAAGCAGAATGGTTTGAAACCCTCAAACCTCACACTGCAAGGAGCACTCTCCAGTCTTCAATCACACCCCACCGGCGCTAACGGCAGCACTTGCCTTTACTCCTTTATCACTCGTGTCCAATGTTGGACACTTCAAACCACTGCCCAGCATCAAAGCCAGCTGACAGTCTTACAGTTATTGAGGTTACCCTATTTCTCCTTGTTATAAAACTGACAGAGTTTTCCTCCAGTCTCCTAAAACTTTCCCACTGCTGCAATGTTTCCTGCGAGTCAGCGGGACCTCGTGCCACCAGCCAGGGGTGAGATACTCAGATTCAGCAAACTCAATGTCTGGTTTACAGACATTGATAACATTTCAGGTTGGTGGCCCCAGAGTGAAGGCTGCAATGCAGAGACTGCTGAGGGGAGCCCCCCGAGGGGGTTCTGAGCCCCCCAAGGGGCCAGCCTACCTGCCCAGGGACAAGCCCAGCACCAGCCGGACTCCAGACAGCGACAGGCGGGCGTTCAGACTGAGGTCCTGCAAGCACACAGGGACAGGATCAGCCCGTGGGGCCAGGATCAGCCCGTGGGGACGTCCCCATGCCAGCTGCCAGTCACTTAGCTGGCTGCTGGCTTCAGCGGTTTGAGGGCTCTACACCCACACTTACAGCCCTCAGGAGCAGGATGCTGAGGATGGACCCGTCCGCACGCTTGATGAACACGTGGATCAGGACCGAAAGCTTGACAGTGGCTTTGTTTTCTTCCAGGAGGATGAGTGGGCTCCCAGACAACGTCAGCTTAAGGCTCAGAGGACTGGTCCCACCGCAGGCAGAGCACTGTGGGAACGGGGGACACGTGGTGGTGGCCACCAGCACCCCACACACTGGCCAGGCACTGGCCTGGCAGCCCGCTGGTGGACTCTCACAGCCCCACGATGGTGTAGGGCCTCCCCCAAAGTCACACAGAGCTTGAGGAAGCCAAATTTGAAGAGCAAATGGGTCCTGCAGCATGGGTCAGCAAGGGACTGAGGCAGCAAAGGTGGGCACAGAGGGGGCTGTGGCTCTAAGAGGGTGATGGAAACAGGAGATGCCAGACGTTCATCATCTCTCTGTCAGAGGCTGTGAGCTGTGAGTGAACACACGTCCCTGCTCGGGGCACAGGAGAAGGTCAGCTACAGCTGGTGGCACACAGGAGAGCAGGCACCATGCAGACACTGCCAGGGTGAAGGACTCCAGTCCCTTCACCCACTCCCACCAGCCAGCCTGGCAGCAGGGCAGCCTCAAGCTGTGCTGGCACGGCTCGGCTGTGCTGCACGCTCAGCGTGGCCAAGGAGAGGGCAGCAGAATTCTGGAGACCTTTGGCAGCAGCACGCCAGCAGGGCCAGGTGCACCACTCAGACCTGGCGAGGTTCACACAACGCCTGGCAGCAGCAGCAGCTACTCACCCC
>NW_008581329.1:29106-38628 GCF_000691845.1 Merops nubicus
CGGCTGGCACCGGAGAACTGTTGGAAGAGAAGCACACGCAGCCCCCGTGAGCTCTGCAGCCCATTTCTGCAGCACTCATCCTGCCAGGGCCGCCTCCCCCCCACTTGCATCCCTGTTCCCAGCCAGCTTGTTGGCACTCCTGGGGCCAGTCCCCAAGCCCTCGTTCCCTCCCTGGCAGCTCAGCCACACACAGACCTTCACCACGGCAGCACCTCGAGCCCTCCACCTTCTCCACTGCTCCCCAGCAGCCTGGGAGATTGCCCACCAGCTGTTAAGGTGAGAGCACCCAGCAGCAGCAGGAGATGTAACCCAGGGGCTTTCACCATCCCTCAGTCTGCAGACTCCTCATGTTTACCCACAGAAGTACAGAGCAGAGGTACAGAGAATGCACATGCCCAAGATTTGCACTGCTCATACAAAGTTGCTTTCCTCAGTGTTGAGACAGGATAAGGGGCAATGGTTTTAAAATGGAAGAGGGAGATTTAGACTGGAGAGACAGAAAGAATTTTTGACACTGAGGGTGGTGAGCCCCTGGCCCAGGTTGCCCAGAGAGGTGGTCACTGCCCCATCCCTGGAACCATCCCAGGGGAGGTTGGCCGGGGCTCTGAGCACCCTGCTCTAGCTGCAGATGTCTCTGCTCCCTGCTGGGGGCTGGACTAGATGACCTTGAAACGTCCTTTCCAGCCCAAACCATCCTGTGATTTTATGATGACATTTTTCAGACTCCTTGAAATGGATTGCAGACCTCCAGGAGTCCATGTCATAACCAGTACACAACTGGCTTCAGCAGGGAGCACCCCCAGAGCAAGGAGGATGGCTGATCCTCACACGAGCCACCAGAGCTCTGGAGAGAGCAGTAAGGGGGCAGCGCTGGGGCTGAGCATCTGCAGTGAGCACAGGGGGCACGTGCCCACACAGGTCCCTGCCCGGCCACATGCCGGGCACACCCCGAATGCCAGGCACAGCCTGGCCTTGGCCCCTGGCCACCCCCCAGCTGGAATGCAGGTGCTGCCCCACTCACGACGGCCGGCGTGCAGGCGAAGGTCCGCGCCGGGACCTGGAGCAGGAGGGACACGCCTGCGGTCAGGAAGCTCTCACCCACTCCCAGCACCATGAGCTTGTCCAGCAGTGGTGGCAGAGCAGAGGGGGACGAGTCATGGGGGATGATGCCACCTCCCACCTGCTTCACCACACCCTGCAGAGAGAGGTGACAGGGACGTTAAACCAATCCCCTGGAGCGCGGGCGAGGCTGCCCAGGGCCCCGAGACTGAGCGTGGGGCCAGGGCCACCCAACAGCCTCCTCCTGCCAGCAGCTCAGGGGCAACACTGGACTTGGAGCAATCCCTCTAGATGGAAGGAGCTGATAAAGGCCAGAGGGAGTAACTGAGGCCCTGTTAGCTAACAGCACACTTTGCCCAAATCACAACTCACTGCTTTGTTTCGCCCTTGAGATTTCACCCCAAGAGCAAACGAGGGGCGAAGGTGCTGCCAGCCCAGGCCCAGCTCTGCCTTCCTGGCCTCCAGCACCCAGCCAGGCATGAGCCATCTGCAGACTCCACGATAAACTTGTACCAATAGCATCTACTTACTACAGAGACCAGCTCTGATCATCTGGAGGTGGTGGGGGCAAAAACTAATCCCAGTGAATTGGGAGAGGGACACGGCACTAATCATGCAGACTGCAGTGCCTGCTCTTAGCCCTTGTCCTTTCAGTTGGGAGAGACATTTAAGATCATCAAGTCCAACTGTGCCCCCAGCACTGCCAGGTCCCCACTGCCCCGTGTCCCTCAGCACCACATCTCCACAGCTTGGAAACCCCTCCAGGGGTGGGGACTCCACCAGGGCGAGGAGAGGATGGAACTCCTTGTCCCAGCATTACCAAGAGCAGACCCACAGACTGGGGCAGTCTCAGGGTAAGTTTGCAAACAGGGCAAAAGGTTTTGCAAACAAAATATTGAGCTAGCAATTCCAGAACAAGTCCTTGCTCTGTGGTTGTCCTGGAAGAAGACAATGGCTCCCACGGGATGAGGTGGCCGGGGTGAAAGGCCCCATGCCACAGGGTGCTGCCACCCCATGTTAACTCACGTCCAGGTCCAAGCCCAGGAAGGAGCCGGCGGTGAAGGGCAGGCTGGCCAGCTGGTAGTGAATGGTCCCCACTGTCCCCACGGGGATCACCACTGCACGGAGAGAAAACAGCACCCCCACTTCAGGCAGTGAGCAGCAACACAACCCCTCAGACCCTGCAGTCCCCCGACCTCACAGCCACACCCAGCTCCCCACCAGGCACCCCCATGGGGTGCTCGCTGCTACTCAAAACGGCCAAAACATCCCCAAATGTGGCTTTGTGGGACCTGCCTTCAGAACATAGCCCAAAAAGAGCATCAAAGATCATTAGCTAAATCCAAGGGTGACGTATAAGGAGGGCCACTATGCCACCTCCTCCCTGGTGCATGTATGGAGGAGATGTGGGAAAGGGCCCTTCCCAGGGGGGCTGCAGGAACGGGGGGAAGCAGCACCTCATCCTCCTGCAGAAACACACCATTGAGCGTGCTCAGGAGCTGGATGTTCACAATGTTGAGCACGATGTCGAGCACCGGGCACAGCTGCAACAGACAGACAGGGGAGAGCTCAGCCCTGTGCCAGCCTCCTGCCCACCCCACCCCACCCCAGTGCCCAGGGAACAAGCGCTGCGTGGCACGGGCAGCGGCCGGGATGCCCCGAGGGCCTGGGGGCAGTGGAGCACCCCTGGAGCTGTGGTACCACTCCAAAGGGGACAGCTTTGATCCCAGGAGCACTCCATGGGCATCCCCATGGGCAGCACACGCCTCTGACAGGGGGAATCAACACAGGGTGCAGCCTGCTGTGACCTCGCAACACGCTGCCCCTGGCATGCCCAGGTCTTGGCTACAGAGGGAGGGCAGTCCTCAGACTCACCAAACCAGGCAGAGTTCCTTTCAGATGGCTAAGCACTGCTGCATTTACTGATAGGGACAGCAAGCTGGGAAGGAAGGGAAAAAAAACTCCAGTCATTACAAACATAGCTCCAGGAGAGGAGACTGAAGGAGCTCCAGCCCCTGGTCCTCAGCCCTTCAGGGACACTGCTGCAGCCAAGAGCCAGGGCTACACCAGAGGCAGGAGCTCAAGGAGCTACTCGCCTCACCACGAGGAGAACTGGGCTCACTTCTGAGAAGCAGAGGCTTCAGCACTCAGGGTGCACAGACACCACTGCACAAAAGGAGTGAGCCTCTCACAGCGTCACCTGAGTTGGGTCATCTCCCCCTGGTATTTAAATCAGGGCTGTAGTTAAGGGAAGGTGGAGCTGTTACAAAATATCTCCACAGTAGTTATGGGAAACAAACAGTTTACTGGTGGAATAACAAGAGGAGAAATGTGCTGTGTAACATTCCAGCACAGCTGCTGAACAGATCACCCCGGGCTGCGTGACCCCCGCAGGCAGCACAGAGCCATTCACCTTTGATAATCAATATATTTCTGGACTATTGAGTTAGAATGTTCAGCAGCACACTCAGCGAGCCACAGACAGCAGGAAAAAAAACCCAAGTTCTGCCTATAGGCACATCTGAGGAACTGCCAGGCAGTCAGTCATGTACAGCCCCGCTCCCCCTTGCCCCCAGGGCACTCACTTCCCACACACCAGCCCCTGAACCCCACTAAAACTTAAAATATGACCCCCGGAGCGGGTGATCCGTGTTCCTCTGTTCACTGACACAGTCTCCTTCAAACCAGCTGCCTCACTGATTGAAATATAATGTATAATGCAGAAATTAATTAGGAGAAATTCAATGAACCTGAAAAGCGAGCAATTCAAAAGCAATAAAAGAAAATATTTCCCATGATCAATTTACTGTTGTGTTCATCAACACATGAAGTCAGCAAATTCTTTCTGCCAAGAATTTAATAAGACTGAGCGAGAGGAGGGGGGTTTGCAGGGAATTACACACACCCAGAGCAGTCGCAGCACAGTCCATATGCCCAGCAGCTTTCTGTGACAGCAGCCAAAGCAGAGTGTAAAACCAGGGCAAGCAACAGTGCTGCTCTCCTAGAACACCCCCTGCCCTGCCACTCCTACCCTTTGCACACCCATTCACCAGCTAAGTCTAAAGGAAATCACTGGAAAATCCACAAGACGTCACGCTTCAGATCTTAGAATTTCCACTGGCAAACAGGGCAAATTAACCTTCATCTTCCAAAAACACAATTTTTTGCCAGTTCCACCAAAGCTTTGGCAATGGGAAAGAAATGACTTCCCTGAGGCCTGGCTCAGTACCAGCTCAGCACCGTCTGTGTCCTGGCAGACTGTCTAGATCCCTGGATAAAGAGAAGAGGATTGCACGTGATGGAAAACATAAATCCAGAGGCACTTACCCAGAGAGGACTTTGATCTTCATGCCACCAATAACACAGAGGCAGTCTTCAACGACGACCTGCACCGTGCCCGACTCAAAATTTGTGCATTTAATGTTTGCAGCAATTCTCACATCCACCAAGATATTAATTAGTTCTGAAAGAAGGCCAACCAAGCTGGAAAAGTAAAGGGGTTGAACAGATTTCACCTCTCGGCCTCTAACCAGAGAGTCTCAGCAAAGTCAGTAGCAACAACTGCTCCTCCACCTCCTGCAACTCATTACAAATGCCACAAGCCATCTTTGAGTGCTGTTCTGCTCTGTGACTTTATTACAGGTGAGAAACACCTAGAAATCCACAAAAGATGCTGAAGCACTGCTCAGTAGGAAGGCCAGGGGCAGTTTCCCTGGCGAGCACCGTGAAGCCCCAGACTCACCAGTTGCCACTGAGCTCCAGCTTGGCGGCGATGTTGATCTGGACCCCGATTCCTGACAGGGTCACTGACAGGTCAGGGACCCGAATCTTGACGAGATGCAGGCTGCAAACAACAGCAAAAGCTGGCATGAGTTAAAAGCTGAGCAGCTGTGCCCACTGAAGAACCTACAGCACCCGTGTCACCATGGCCACCTGCAGCTGGAGGCATGGGTATCATAGGCAAATGAGACCAGCTCTGGGATGAGAGAGAGGCTGCAGCTGAAACCCAAAAGGCAGCCTAGAATCAGACTGGGGTGGAAGCTGACTTTATAAAGCAGTCAGCTTCTTGTCTCTGTGGCCCCTTCCTCCCTCTCTCAGCGCTGTCAAGAATCTCAGATCTCAACAGCAACATCAGAGCCATCATTCTGCATCTGCATCCACAACCTGCAGTGCACCTCACCACCCACCTTACAACCACAGAGCACTTTTATTTGATCAGAATGGCAGAAACCAAAGCAAAATGAGGATAATTACTTGGGCCAATCATGTCAACCACAGCTCAGCATTTGTTGCTGTGGAACTGATGGTGAAGGTGCTCTCCTGGAGAAGCCCTCACTCTGCACTTACCCAGTGATGATGGTGGGGGAGTTCAGCAGACCCCCTTCACTCATGATGTTTGGCAGCACGAGGCTCTGCACTTGCTGGTGGAGAAGCCCACTCCGAACTATGGCATTCAAGAGAACTGGAAAAGATCTCTGCATGAGGACCAGCACTTGCAGCAAGGACCTCCCTCCACTCAGTCAGACCTGTCCTGGCAAAGGTGTCACACAACAAAGCCCCACGGCTCCCCAAAAGTCCTTATAAAGCCAGGAGCCACCTCGAGGCATTCCAATCACAGAGGGCATGCTGCTATTTCACCACGTGCACTAAACCAAAGCTGCCCTTAGTGAACAAACCAGGAGGGACAGCAGTGGAGAGCATCCCACACCTCTGACTTGGAGATCACAGGACAGTTGTGCACTACCAGCAAGGACAATGACCCCACTCAGTGGCTGTGCTTCAGCTCACCGCTTGTTTCCCTCTTGTAAAGGGGTTTTGCTTGCTTGGTTGGTTGCTCTTTTAATAGAAGCAACTTGAAGCCTCTTTTATTTGCTGGAGCATTGCAAATCTTAACACGGCTACTAAAACTCACAGCAGTTGTCTGCCCAATATCAGCAGCTCCACTATGGAAATGAGAAATTAAGACAAAGAGAGGAAACAATCCAGATCTAGCCCTGAAATCCTGCATGGCTGTTTGGTGCTGAAACAAATCCCAGCTCTGGAGCAGGGAGATTTCCCTGGCCCGTGAAGAAGCGATGGCTGTCAGAACCTCTGAGTGAAGTCTGCAGCCCTGAGGAACTATAAAATACAGATGGAGATATTTCAGGAGGTTTTACTCCACATCCTGGCCTCACGTAGCTCCCCAAGCCACCCTAACTCCTGTTTTGTAGTTACCATTCTGCACTGCTGCGGGACTGACGGCGCAGGACAGGCCGGACAGGACTCCCTGGGAGGGCCAGAGGAGCCCACAGAAGATGATGATTCCAAAAAGCTTCAACATTGTCATCTCCAGAAAACTCTCCTGCTGGCAAGGGAGACATCAGAATGGAAAATGGGAGAAAAGCCTCTAAAAAGGAATCCCAGTGTCTTTACAAAGAAAGAAGTCGAGTGAGAAATCCCTCCTCTGCTCTCTATTGAGCTCAGGCAAGACTCTGCTCGAGCGTGGGGCAGCAGGGTCACGTTCATGGCCACACACACAGACAGACTTCAAGTGTGGGTCAGTAAAAGCCTTTTCCTTGTCCTTTGTGACTTGCCCCAGGCATTCTATGTGTTCACACCAGAGAGCCAACCTGCTTCTCCCCCAGCTGATGTTTAAAGCAGACGTTTCTTCTGTACCCCTTAAATGCAAAGTTACAGATGTTGTGAGGGTCTTTGCCAAGGGAAGCATCCGAGAAATATTCTTGTTCTAACTTTCAAAAGCAATAAACTAAACCTGAAGCAATGACAATAAGCTAACTACAAAGTTATAAAGTGTCATTATGAAACGACAGGCATAGGCAGATGGTTCAGAGCTTGGTGCACAGCAAAATCTCAGGCTAAGGCAGCCAAGCCCGAGGCTCCCTGTGTGTGTCCTGCCAGGGTGACGATGCTGCTGCCACCCTGGCCTCCCTGCCACCACAGAGCCACCAGCACCTGAGGCCCCAGTGACGTTGTTACCTGCAGCCAGCCAGGAAGGGCTCCCAGCTCTGCTCCAGCTCTTCTGGAAGTGGTCGAGAGTCTGCGTCGTCCTCCCTTTTTTACCTGCAATTGGGATGGAAGAAGTTGCCCTTATATAAAACCAGCAGCCAGCCAGACACACCTTTTCCTCACACCCTCCGTGCCTCCTGAGCAGGCATCCCCCTTTCCAAGCACAGCCAGCTGCTGCCTCTCCTGATTTATAGGAGGTAACGTCACTGCTGACTTGACTGGTTGCCATTTCCCTTTACAGCTTGGATTACTTGGATGCTGCTTTTTCCCCCCTAGCCTGTCTTGAAAAGGATGCCCTGTAATGGTGGCCCCAGTGTGGCTCCCAATGCTTTGAGGTAAGAACATTTTAGGAAATCATGGGAATTACTGAAGCATCTAAATCTGACAGGAGGCTGTGGGGCTGCCTGTAGGGGAAGGCTGCACACAGAGCACACAGATTCAAGGAGGGTTATAGCAGGAAACAATCTACTTTTCCCAATCCCTGAGGAGCTGTGGGACTCATAATGCTCATTCCCATTCCTAATGCAGCACTGAAAAATATTTCCTTGACAAAAAGCAACGAGGAAAGGTTGCACAAACATGATAAATGTTGGCTTGGTTAAGACCAAGCTTCAAACTGACTTCAGTTGTCTGTAAAGAGTGTCATGAATTGACCATAATAAATGAATTAGTATTGAAATGTATAAAGCCACCAATAAATAACATTTTGAATAAGCAACACTTGTGCTAGCAGTGAGCTGAGGGCAGCAGGATCGTGTACTTCAAAGGAAAACCTCATCCTGCAGGGATGAAACCCTCATCCCTCAGTGGACACCTTGGCTGGGCTGCGCAGGAGTTTCCATTGTGCAGGGCCCCAGGAAGATCTTATCAGGAGTTTGTTCAGCTGGGACAGACGTGGGGCACAGCGGGCAGCACAGGGCTGGTGACGGGGGGAGAGGAGGGGGCTGAGTGCTCAGCCATGGAACAGAGCTGGGCAGAGGTACCACTGACCCCCCCAGACACAGCAGAGGGGGAAGCTCTGGGCAGGGAGGGCAGAGCAGAGCTGCTCAGGCTCAGGGACAGTGCTGGCACAGGAACTAACAGGAGCCCATGCACTCAGGCTGAAGTTAGAAGAAAGCCACCAGCACCATGGCACGTTTGGGGCTCAGTTCCCATGGGAATACAGAAGGCAGAAATATAGTCTCAAGATGCTCTTCAATACTACACAAGGTCTTTTCCTGCAGTAACAGCAAAGTGCTCTCACCGAGCAGGAAGGTCCTTCAGCATGTGCTTCAGAGGACTCAGACCCCATGAGGGGACCCCAGGAAGGGACCCCAGGAAGGGACCCCCAGACCCGCTGTGTGAGCTCCTGTTCTGTTCAGTGGGCACTCAGCCTGACGAGGGCCCAGCCCCGACACCAGGGCAGGACAGCAGCTCCTGAGGAGCCTGGAGCAGCACGGGGAAGGCAGAAACCTGTTTCCATTGCTGACTCTGCTGCTTGGCCCAATGTGCTCTTACTGCCCGGGGCAACCTATCCACGTGTCTCCTTTTTGATTCCCTTTCAAAGGGCCTCATCCAAATCACAGAATTGTTTGGAAAAGACCTTTAAGATCATAGAGTCCAACCTAACTCTACCAAGTCCACTGCTAAACTACATCCCTCAGCACCACATCTCCACGGCTTGGAAACCCCTCCCAGTACGGGGACTCAAGGCTTGATAACTTTTTCAGTGAAGAAATTTTTACCAATATCCAACTAAAACCTCACCTGGTGCAATTTGAGGGCATTTCCTCTTGTCCTATCTCCTGTTACTTTAGAGAAGAGTCTGACCCCCACCTGGCTCCAACCTCCTGTGATGGAGTTAGAGACAGGTCTCCCCTGAGCCTCCTTTGCTCCAGGCTCAGCACCCCCAGCTCCCTCAGCTGCTCCTCCCCACACTTGGCCTCTAGGCCCTGATGCACAAGGCCAATGGTCACCACAAACATCCACAGTGAAGAGTGCAGGAGACTCTGCTCCAGCCTCGTACATGCTACAGGACTATCACTGCTGGCAAAAGTCACCCACAGAGCACATCCAAGAGTAGATTTCCAAGTGGTTCCAGACACTCCCCACACGTGCAAGGAGCGCCCGAGTCACGGGGCATGCAGGGCACGAGTGCTGCCCATGCTGGGTGACCTCACAGGGAGAGGCAGGAGGCAGACACCCGGGTCCCACAGCAGCAGCACCAGCAGCACATTTCCTGCACCACCACAGATATTTCTTCTGGCTGGGTGAGTTTTTCTTATTCAGCCCCCTCCTTTGCCTCCCCCTCACACACCCATATTTCATCCGCTCCTTGCAGCAGTGATTTAGATATCACTTACCAGGAGGCTGATTTCAGTTCTGCAGTGACAAGGGAATATATATTAAAATGAAGCATTGCAAGAAATGCTAGAAGAGATTATCAGCACACAAACGCCGGGAAGCAGAAGGGTTTAG
>NW_008581329.1:38649-42995 GCF_000691845.1 Merops nubicus
TAGATGATCAGCACACAAACGCGGGGAAGCAGAAGGGTTTGGGGAAAGACTAACAGGAGACACTCCAGAGCAGCCTCGGGCACTCCCAACGGCCCCAGAGCCTGTGGCTCAGAGAGGTGGCAGGTTAAACAGCAACAGGAACCTTAGAAGAGTAATATTAAATAAATATTTCTTAAATATGATTAATATCCCTGATATTTTCTCTCCAGTGTTCAGAACCAAAGGAGTCTAAGAAAAACTTAAGAGAATTGCACATCCCAGGCTAGAATGTTGAGCGACATTAAAGAACAAAAAAACAGAATCAGAACTTTTCCACCAGAGTTTGCAGAACATCACCACATTTTTATTACAAATGGTGGGTTTGAGACATTCCAGAGGTTTGCAGGTTACAGGACCATAAAATTCCTTCATTGTTATGTGGCAAATAAAAAGAAAAAAAGAAGAGTAACCTGTAAAACTACTTCAGTGGCTAAATAGTAATTTCTTATTAAGAATACACAAACTGAATCCTGTCTCTTGAGGGGAAAAACTTAAATCCAGTAGCAAAAATGACACCCTGGGATGGAGCTGCCTTGTACCAATACTCAGCCTGTTGTCTTGCAGAAAAACCACAAACTGAATCCTGTCTCTCGAGGGGAAAAACTTAAATCCAGTAGCACAAATGGCACCCTGGGATGGAGCTGCCTCATACCAATACTCAGCCTGTTGTCTTGCAGGGACACTGCCTAGAGGTGACAGCTTCCAATGGATGCCATGAACACAAATGAAGCTGCTCATTCCCACTGTCAATGGAAAGCAACTTCCCTGATCCCCTGGGCAAAAGGGGCAGCTCAAGAGAAAGGAGAAAGCACTTGGGCAGGGAAATAGCACAGCAAACCTCAAACTGACCTAGGCTGCTAGAATAAAAACTGGGAAGGAAGGGGGAAAAAAAATCACTAAGTTTTAGCATCTGACTGCACCTGGGCTGTGACTTCCAGCCTGGCTCCTGCTCGGCTGAAGTTCAGCTCTGGCCCATTTCCCCCAGCACTCCACGGGAACACGGCAGCAGGGGGAACACACCCGGGTCTGCACTGCAGCAGCTCCAACAGCCCAGCCAGCGTGGGCTCAGCAGCAGTCCCATCCAGAGGCTGGAAAAGGAACACACAAGAAAACAAGCATGATGTGATGCTGTATTCCTCTGCCTGACTGCAAAGAGCCGTGCTCAGGGGAGCCTTCTTCCCACCCTGCTCATGAAATCGCCCAGGGAGTCGGACGGAGGGAACCTCTCCCTGAACTCCCATCCAGTGTGGCAGGCTGGATTGTGCCAGCCAGAGGTGCTGTGTTAGTGAAGTTACCTGTGCTCCTGGTTGGTTTGGGATGGATGAATCCTCCCAGAGCCAGACTCAAAAGCTAACTTGTAGCAACAAGGTTTACCAAAACATCAACTAAAATCTCCTAGAAAGGAGCTGGAGGGTTTCAGTAAGAACTGCAGGACTCAAACCCTCCTCAAATTTTGGGACTAGACTTTAGCCCAGGATTGCTGAAAGCCCATGATCCCCACAGCCAGATTTCCAGTTGGTTTAGCAGCTTCCATTGTCTGCAGTTGACAAGGGCAGAGCAGCTTAATTAATACCATCACCCTCTAACGACAGCCAGCCTTGCCAGATCGATGCCGGGCTCGCGCTGACCCAGGCTCCTGCTGAGCACACCGACCAGGGACCTGTGGCATGCTGTGCGTGGGCAGACGTCAGAGGCATCCCTCCCAGCTCCACCTGTGTCTGATCTCTCACCCGTGCAGCCTCCTGCACAGGCACCTCCAGAAACAGAGACGTGGTCCCTGGGAAGGGCCTCACAGAGAGCGCAGGCAGGAAAAACAGGGAGGGGGAACCACCCCAGACTCCCGGGCAGCAGCTCCAAGGAGCTGCCTGTCACAGGGAGTGAGAACAGCAGCATTGATTTCTGGAGGCATCCGCAATGCTGAGCACAAACAGCCAGGCAGAGTAAAATTGCTGCCACAAGATAACAACAAATCAATGGGTCCAGGAATTTTATAGACGGGAAACCTTCCGCTTCCGAGATGTGAACTGAAGCAGAATGAGCCTAATGTGATCAGCCACAGAAAAGGGACAAACTTCATTAGCCAGATGCAACATGATGAGCTGCAGAGCAAAAATGGAGGCGTTTTTACAGACCTGTCTTCAGGTCTTACCAAGACATCAGAGCTCCACAAGGCAACGCTGAGAGCAGCACTGCCGAAGGACTCGCAGGGGGACCGAGCCACGCCAGGCAGTGAAGTCTGGGAAGCTGCAAATCCTTTTGCATCTGCTCTGGGCAGGTTTCACTGAGATACACAAGATTTTATCAGAGTCTGTCTGTCATCAGCCTGCAGTGACTGAGCTGAAGTCAAAGCTGCCTTGAGCTTCCTCCTGCATGAACATCTTGCATCTTGACTCTGGGGTTGGTCTCTTCTCCCAAGAAACATGTGACACTCCAACCTCATGTTGCCCCAGGGGAGGTTGAGGTTGGAGCTGAGGAACAATTTCTTGCCCTGGAGGGGTGCCCAGGGCAGTGGTGGAGTCCCCACCCCTGGAGGGGTTTCCAAGCTGTGGAGATGTGGTGTGAGGGACACGGGGCAGTGGGGACCTGGCAGTGCTGGGAAGGGTTAGACTCTGTCTCTTACAACCCAAATGGTTCTATGATTTTTTTAGCATCTGGCACATTCCAGATTTCCCCAGGACATCTTTTTTTCACCTGATCCCACACAAGCTCAGCTGCTTGCCACAAATCACCTGATGTTCAAAGACCTGGTCAGGTCAGCAGGAGAGGCTGTAACCCTCCTGCAGCACTGCCACGGGCACACGTGGGCTCACTGCCCCACGTCAGCAGTGTGGGGCCTGAAAAACCCCGGGGTGTCTGTGCTGGCACCCCTGGCACCCCTGCACGTGTGCTGCCTGGCACAGACACGGCAGCGTGGACTGCTCAGCGGTGCAACGTGCACCTTCCAGTCAAATCAGGTCCTATATTTTAAACAAATGAATCCCTTTCCTACCTTCTTCCCATCACTTCCAATCACTTGCACTGCGAGCGCTGTGAACGCCTCAATTCCTCCTCACTCTTCATTCTTCCAATTTATTTTTTGCCTTCCTTCCAGCCTGGAAAATGGATTTCTGTCCATTTCATTGTCTCAGAAAGTGTCAGCACCGTGGTGCCAACAGAGACTTTTTAAATAAAGACAGCTATTTCCATCTGACTGAAGGAGAGCAACACAGGCTCAAAGCCATGTTTCTGTCTTGCCTCAGGTTTGGGGAAGCTTCACTTCACAAAAAGAAAAGCAATCTTGAGTGAAATTGTCCTTGATCGTCTCTATTAATCCCTGGGAAGAATTAGCAGCCGCCTTATATTACACACATACATCTTCTGTAAGTAAAGACTTCAGGCTTTCTGTCTTTTCTCAGCTTTTAATAGAGACTTGACATGATCTATTTGGACACACCAGCAGCACAGGTGAGGTGGCAGAATTAGTGCTGTGCTTTGTTCAGACATTCCTCGGGGGATAAATTACTGCCCCTACAAGTAGTCAGGGGTTTGGAGTCAGCATTATGTAAATAAATGCTTATTTTTAGGAAGATATCAATTGCTCTAAAGAAAACAGCTGAAACAAGAGAGCAAGTTCATGTTAAACAAACCTTGCTAATGAGCTAATTATCCTGACGAGTAGGACCGAGGTCTAACTCACCCATATGCTATTTCTCTTCCATGGGCAGTCCAGTGTTGGCTGGTACACAGATCCTGTCTCAGGGCAGAAGCTTCAAAACACCAGTGTGACACTGAAAGAAGGAGACAAAGAGGCATTAGAGGAGGAAAAACCCAGTGCAGGCTGGAGACGGTGAAGAGCAGTGTCACACGGGCAGGTCAAACATCTGTCCTGCCTCTGCACTGCTCAGCACCCCAGTCACACCACCACTGGTGCAGAGAATTTTGAGAACCCATCCCCTGCCCAGCTCCCGTACAGCAGGGAGATGTCATGGATCTTACACACATCCTCCCTCAGTCCCCCTGCTTTCAAGCTGAAGAGTAATTTTGGTGCAAAACTGGGTGAGGACCTCAGCTCCCGGGGGGGAAACAAGGGAACAGGGGCAAGAACCAGCCACACTTCCTCACCCCGTGACACAGGGGCAGCACCGGGAGCCTGGAGCCAAGCTGGGACCAGGGCCCACGCTGCCCAGACCTCGTACCGACGTGGGAACAAGCCGCCCGCACACCAGAGAGGTCTCCCCAGAGGCTGAAGTACACCCACACCACACGCCGAGCGGCAGCGCGGGGGAGAAGCCCGCGGGGACACACTGGGCACGGGCGGCAGGGAAGCG
>NW_008581330.1:0-6027 GCF_000691845.1 Merops nubicus
AGAAACCCCACAAAAAGAGAGTGGCCGCCACCAGGCGGCAAAAGCCAATAGCTCTGAGAGTGAGAGCTAGCAGACCGTAACAGAATGTGTATGGTACGGGAGGGCACAGCGAGGCACTGATCTCCAAAACAACCTCTGATAAGACACGCACTAGCACTGCCTTCACAAACTCCATGATGAAAGTGCTCTGCTTAAACTTCAAGCCTTAAAAGCTGTCGTAAGAGAAAAGGGTGATATTTCTTTAACAGAGAGTTATCCAGGCAATTAATCAGAGCTCTGCTTGTGCCCCACGCTGGGTGCTAATAAATCTGTCATGGTTTGGGGTCAGGACAGCCCCCAAAACTGTAACAGATGCTGTCTATTAACCGTCTACCCCCACCCCCGAAAGAGAAAGGGAATAAGGGAGAGAGACTTATAGAAAATGAAAGAGCTTTAATACTACCACTAATAATCATAGTAATAATGATAATAAAATAGACTATGTGTTAATATGTACAAAGTTAGTACCGAACCCAACTCCTCCCAATGGCAATACGTCACTGTCACCCCCGGCTGGGAAGCAGCCCACGGGGAAGGGGGTCCCAGGCTGGACCCAGCCACAGAGGGCCACTGGGTACAGGACACGGATTCTGGAACTCAGTTCAGGAGCACAGGGCTCGGGATCAAAGGCAGGATGGATGAAGTCCTCCTCAGGTGCCAGCCACTGCAACAGAACCAGCCAGCAGCCCAGCAGAAGGAGATGGAAGAGAGAAAGCAGAAGGGGCGACAGAAGGGCTTGTTCCCCTGATCCTTCAGCTTTACTGGCTATGCCGGCTGTGGGATGGAACACCCCATTGGTGAATCTTGGGGTCAGTTATCCTGCCTGCTCCTCCCCACAGGTGCAGGGTGCTCTCTGCCCCCCTCCATGTGGTATCCAAGCTTAGCAGCTGCCTTGGTCTGCACACCAATCCCTGGCAGCAACTCTAAACATGAAGTCTTATCACTGCTAAAACCAGATAGTTTATGAAAATGCTGCTAACTTCAGACAGAGCAGTTAATTAGAAGAGCTTTAGCTGAAATGTAAAATAATTGTGCAGAAGCAGCTCTATTTTACCCCAAACCAGGACAGCAAGCTAGATTTTTCTTAAAATATTCTGATGCAATAATAGCATAATAGTATCTGCCACGTAATCCCGAAGCGCTGCTGTTCTTAGCTCTGCACCTACTGCTTGAGTGGTTGGCTCAGACTGAGCCAATGCTCAGTTGGAGAATAATTGCTTCCAAAGTGGTTATTCTCAGGCGCAGAAGTCTGAACCAAGGTTAGGTAGAGAATATGCTTGAGGATCTGTTGTAGGAACCAGGTAGTTTAAGAGTACCTCTTTCCACTGTTAAATCTTGAAAGAATTCTTCTCCAGAATAAGTGGGCCCTATGAGCCAGAAGGCAAAAAATAAACTGACATATTTCAAATAATGAATTCTGCCAAGAGCAACTTAATGATTACACAGCTTTACAGATGTGCTGTGAATTTCTGCATCATTGTGTGTGAAAGATTTGATTTTTTCTCTTACAGGGAATGCAAATTACTTTCACTATACGAAGCAAGGTGGAAGCCCTGTGATTGATGGTGTGGATGATGCTAAGGAAATGGTAAACACCAGGCAGGCCTGCACTTTGCTCGGTAATATGTAAAATACAGTCATATCCCAAATCCAATATATTAGCAATTATACAGTGTCTGTGTATATTGTCTTTGTACTCTGTTGTGTTTAAAAACATGCGTTTGACAAACTTTGAGACTGAGAATTTTATTGCATTAAGGAAGTATTTCAATTGCAGTGGAATCACATATCTTGTGTAGGAGGAGCATGCGTTATGTGAACATAAATGGTGAATTCCCTTGCTGTAGCATATACAGTGTTGGAGGTCATGGACAAAGAACTTTGAAACAGCAAATTAAGTAGTTCATTTTAATGGATTTTTTTTTTATCTGGTTATAAAATGTTCTTAATAGAAGTAGAGCCAAGCAGTACTGTCAAATACCAGCCTCTGAAAAAGACACAGAGTAGTCACTGTTTCTCCTCTTCTTAATAAAATTTATCATCAACTGCAGCTTGTGGTTCTTTATTTCCCTCTCCATTCAAAACGTTTTGTTCGTCATTTTTTAGGGATTAGTGACTCCTACCAGATGGGAATTTTTCAAATCCTTGCTGGCATCCTTCACTTAGGCAACGTGGAGTTTGCATCTCGGGATTCTGACAGCTGCACTATTCCTGTGAGTAGCAGATGAGTTGAAGGGCATGGTTTTACTCTGACAGTTCTACCTTCTGCTTGTTTGCAGGGACCTCCTCTGAAAAAGAGTAACAATACAAAAACACAAGCCGTGTGTTTATTTCTAGTTTGTTAACATTTTCACAGCTGTTCTTGCAGATGCATTGAACTCTTCTCAATTTAGAGGCTTTAGACAGCATCCCTTTGGGAGAGACAGTGCTCTCTGTATTATAACAGTGGATCCCTTAATTTCATTTCAAAACTGTAATTGATTTGTCCTGGAAAAGTCTACCAGGCAGGCTAGCTTTGAAGTCCAGGCAGGTGTCTAGATCATTATATTCCTACATTAATATATTCCCTGCCCACAGTAAATTATTTTCAGAGTCGTTTGGGTTTTTTTTAATGTTAAATGCCAAAATGGCCTAAATAATTGCAAAGCAAATGCTTTGCAGAGTCCTCTGACATGAGCACAGGATATACAGATATGACTCGTGTGACTAATCTAAGCGTTGTGGGTTTATCAGACCTTTATCTTTGTGGAGGTCAGCAATGAGGACTGCATAGTCTGATCTGGTAAAAGCGCATCATTCAGCGGGGACGAAGGCTTTTTACTGAAGTCCGTATTCTGGAGATGAGAAACAAAAAAGACCTGTCTGGTTTCTTTGCCTTTCCTTCAACGTCTACTGCTGGACTACACAGTCTTCATCTTTTGCTTTCTTCAAATAATAGCAACAGTTGGGTTTTTTTTCCTCATTTTACTATCTGTTGCTTTCTCAAGAATCCACAGTAGCAGTTTTTGGAGGTGAGACAACAGGTCCTTCATCGGGCCACAGGTGATCAGTGTGCCTGGTCTGACACCATCTTTCCAGGATCTAATGGATAGCTGCTGGGAAACCACAGCGATAATATGGCTCTTTGCTGCGTCTTAAAGAAGTTTTCATGACAGAGAAAGTGTCATTTAATGATCACGGGTGGAAAGCTCATGAGCCCCAGATGAGATGAGCTAACCTGTGTTGTAACAGGTATCCCCAACGCAGGAATCCCACTGAATGAGCCAGTACAAAGCAGTGAGCTCCCGTGCAACCCTATCCTGACATGGCACACGTGTAGCAGGCAGAGTGAATGCCTGCTCAGTGGCATCTGCTACCTGAGCCGTGCTTCTCTGACAACAGCCAGGTCGTAGCAGAGCTCTGTCACTGTGCACACAGGTCAGCCTGGGCAGCACTGGTGTGCTGACGCAGTGGTGGCACTTCAGGGAGCTCAGCGAAGGGCACCACACAGTGCTGTGTGAATGAATCAGTTTGTTTAATGTCAGCTTGAGTAACCCTAATGTGACACTCTTCTGTGCAGTGTTCATTATTATTATTACTTTACTATTGTCTCCTGAGCAGTTGAAGTGGTATGGCTAAACTGAAAGAAGACATGCTCAGTTAACTGGGTTTTGGAAGTATGACAGCACTACCCTGGGACCTGTATGCTGTGAGATCTGGGAGAAGCCCCAGAGAAGTCAGGAGGATGTGGAAATAGAAAGATAAAGCTCATGTACCCTGAAGCTACTGGGCATGTAATAACAGTCCCCTGTAATCTGTCCTTGTCGAGATGCTGCTTGTCAGCGTGCTGTTGAGCCACGGGGTGCAAAGTGAGCTTGATGAGGAAGTAGCGTTAAGGGAGTTCCTTAGGAGGAAAGACCTGTCTGTCCTTCTTGATTTCTTTGATTGTTAGTCACAAGGTGTAGTATCTTAAACCATTGGGTAGTAAATGTGCTACACCTTTTTTTTTATGCAGAAATCTTATATACCCATCTCAGTGTCTAAGCCAAGCTAGTTGATTTTACTTGGTTAAACAAAGGTAAAATTTTTCAGTTGTAGTCCTATTTGAGAGTTAGAGAACAACATTTGTGTGCTACAGTCTCTTATTATAAGTTTGTCTCCGGAATTCACTGAGAGACAGTGAGATCACTGAGAATAACTTACTTCAGTGATGTGAGTGTAGTAAGTGGGTAGGGAACCTGTTGCACTTTGAAGGAGGAAGAGCTGAGGAAGCTGCTTTGCTGCTTATTGTCGGACTGCTGCAGGCAGGTCTTGCAATTGCATAAGTGCTATTGGTAATGCTGTTTCAAGACTTAACGAGATTGTTTTTACTAGCCCAAGCACGAACCCCTCACCATCTTTTGCGACCTCATGGGCGTGGAGTATGAGGAGATGGCCCACTGGCTTTGCCATAGGAAGCTTGCAACTGCCACCGAAACCTACATCAAGCCAATTTCTAAACTTCATGCCATCAATGCCAGAGATGCACTTGCCAAACATATCTATGCTAATCTCTTTAACTGGATTGTAGATCATGTGAACAAAGCTCTTCATGCTACCGTAAAGCAGCATTCTTTCATTGGAGTGTTGGACATTTATGGGTGAGTCTTTTAGTCAGAGATATGACACCTCTTACATAATTGTCTTACTGCAAAGCGTCTTTGTCTTCATCGTGTAGCACTGTGTGGCTTACACAAAAAAAAAAAACAAAAAAAAAACAAAACAACCAAGCCCTTAACAGCTGCTTATTTCAGCTGAAGGAAGTAGGTGTTTAGTTTTGACATGCTATCTAAGATCTTTGTCCTGACTTTCAGGTTTGATGTTTATAGTGGGATTTCAGATTTTTGCTGTTGGTAGCTCCTTCTTGTATTGCACTGGGGAAAGTTACAAGGTTATTGACATCTCACGGTTCAT
Organism: Merops nubicus; assembly: GCF_000691845.1. NCBI lineage: Eukaryota > Metazoa > Chordata > Aves > Coraciiformes > Meropidae > Merops > Merops nubicus. The sequence continues at coordinate 4,972 of NW_008581330.1, forward strand.
CCAGGGTAGCACTTCTAGAGAGGACAAAGATAATTAGCCTGCTCTCCAGGAACATCAGTTCCTTCCCTATGTTCCTTATCCCTGCCTAAAGAGAGAGAGCATCACTGAATTGTCCATCTACTGCAGTTTGCCATTTCCCTGTGTGCTTCATTGCTTGATTGTGGTCGTTTGTGCCTGGAATAATGCAATGAATTTGACTGGAGGGAGGGAATTTGAAATTACAGATCCATTTAATCTGTTTTTTTCACTGCACTAGCAATTTTGAGTATCTGCTTATTTTAGATTTGAGACATTCGAAATCAACAGCTTTGAACAGTTCTGTATCAACTATGCCAATGAAAAACTGCAGCAGCAGTTCAATATGGTAAGTAGGAAATGACTGGCATTTCCTGTTCCCTTTCCCCTCACCCAAGTCCATTCTGCTAATTGGGTCCCCAGTGGTTACGATGAATTCCTTCAGTCTATTAACCAGCTGTCCTGGCCGTGGGCTTTTGGGGATGAGGAAAGATCGACTATCTCCTAGAAATAGATTTTATGACTAACTGCTGCACTGGGACTGTTTGAAATTCCGATCGCAGTAACAATTATAAGACAGAAGCGGCGCTTGGCAATTAAGCCCCCGAGATTGCCTGTCGATGGGGGCACTGTGTGGATGAAGCTGGATGTAGCTGTGTCTGTAGCCCCCAGTGAGAGGCTGTGGCCAGGCAGCAGGAGCAGGGCTTCGCTGCTGGGCCTCTGCCACCCACGCGCCCGCTGCCGGCAGCGGCTTTTGAGGGTTTGCAGCTGCGTTCTGAAGTTACTGGCTGACATGTGGCAAGAGATGCCTCTTCCCCCTTCTCCCCAGAGATCACGATTCTCTCTTCAGCCTTAGTGACACTTGTAGTTATATATCTCACCTGCGTGGTGCTGAGGCGAGTTGCCCATGGCAGGTCTGTGGCTGGGCTGTGCGGCGGCGCAGGAAGAGCTCTCGCCCGTCTGTTTGCCGGGAGCGTTGTCAGCGTGTGCTCCCGGCCCCGCGGCCCCCGCGCCCTCCTCCGTCCCGCGGCAGGGACGGAG
>NW_008581330.1:6074-6291 GCF_000691845.1 Merops nubicus
AAATGCTTGGCCCCCCCCCTCGCATCTCCACACCCTGCCCGGCCTCCCCAGCCACCCTTCCTCTGCATAGCCACCCACAGCCCATAAGGAAAATGGGCTCTCAAGACGTTTTTCACCACGTAATTGCTAATTCCTTCACAGTGGAAAAACGGTTTTAGGTTTTCTTTCAGGACTTAGGCTGACTATGACTCACCAGTGAAACACTACCCCTGGCTCT
>NW_008581330.1:6486-10966 GCF_000691845.1 Merops nubicus
GGGGGGGGGGGGGGGGGAAGCGTGTCGGGGGTGGTGTCCATTAACATTTAAATGGGAGATAACACGTCGCACACTTCATTAAAGCAGTACCCATTTTTCTGTGATCATATTTTTGAATAAGTATAAAACTACATTGTTACTGATCTTTGTAGCAGACAAATCTTCCACAAAAATTTGCCTAAAGGATCTCTTGTACTAGTATTTCTAGAGACATTCTTGCAGGTTTTTGCTGAAAAGCATATTGTAATGCAATGTGTCATCTCAGAAAAAAATCAGCAGCCATTTGAGAGAAAATGGAGCTCTGTTATTTTACAAGGAAATGCAGAAGTATTTGTAGTGAAATTTTACTTGAAATAGAGAAGTATTCATAACTTCAAAATCATAAATGCATCGTACATCCCACTCTGTAAGTTGCTGTTCCTTGAGCCTTTTCTGAGTTTTGTGTTGTTTTTTCTATAGAGAAAAGAGCTTATAGTAATTGTGGGACAATACAGTAAAAAGATAGGCAAAAATAGACCTTATTTGCTATGGATGAGTGCTTTAATTTAGTCTGTTGGTTTTAGGCCAGGAAAAAAAGGTTAATTTATTTTTCATATACTTACTTCTTAACAGGTTTATTCAGTTGAACTAGCATGTCACTTGACAGCCTGGATTAATGTGCCAAGATTAATTCAAGTGAGGGTTTGATGTATTTATTCTGCATTTTATTTCACTGAAAACTGTTTTCTTTTTGCCTTGTAGCATGTCTTTAAGCTGGAACAAGAAGAATATATGAAGGAACAAATACCGTGGACCTTGATTGATTTCTATGACAATCAGCCTTGCATCAACCTCATAGAGGCCAAAATGGGAATTCTGGATCTGTTGGATGAGGAGTGCAAGGTGTGTGTGCGTTCAAGGGCTTTCATAAAGAAAGAGGTCATCAGCTGTCCTGCTTCTGGGGCCTCACAGGGAAAAGTCGTCTGTGTACAGCCATCATTTTGACACTCTGCTGTGGAAAGGATTTGGACAATGTGCAAACAGAATTGGCAATTACAGGACAAGAAACAATGGGTTTAGTCATGCTTTTTTTCTCCCTCCCTTTCTCTTCATCACGTGTCTGTATCTGGTTTTGGGTCTCTGATCAACCTTTGCTTTGACTCTGGCAACTTTCTGAGGATAGCAAGTGCAGTCTTTAGTTCTGCCAGATTTGTCTAAATCAGTTCTTGCTTGGCATCTCACCTTTTGTCTTTTATCTTATTTTATGCAAAGCCATGTCTAGGGGATGGTGTGTGGTGTCTACTTCAGTGGAAACCCAGTTTGGGCTTCCTGTGTATCACAACAGCATCACAAGCAATGTCTAATGGTGATGGATGAGTTCTGACCTGCTGAGATGATGCTCAGTCATGTAACGTACCTCGTGGGTCCCCAGTCTTCATGGGTGTGACACTGGGAGTGTTATTAGTGTTGTATATGTCACATAGCAGTTACACATGCTGCGGGGCTGCACCTAGTCCAGAGTGTTAGAAGGGCAAGTGCATAGCTGGTTACAGCCTTCCTTCCTTGCTTATGGCAGTGCTGGAAGGCCAAGGAGCTGGAGTTTGAAAGCAAACCACAAAGTGTTGTCCCCTGTCTTCTTAGTTTCTTTCACTACTGAAAATTTTCAAGACTTTTTAAATGACTGTGTATTCTCTTCTATAGATGCCTAAAGGCTCAGATGACACTTGGGCCCAAAAACTATATAATACTCATTTGAATAAATGTGCCCTCTTTGAAAAACCACGTTTGTCCAATAAGGCTTTTATCATCAAGCACTTTGCTGACAAGGTAAGGACTTTTCCTCTGGTATGTCTTGCTGTGCCTGGTGTCACTGAGCGTGTGCACGGGGTTGACCCTGGGGTCGGGGACTGTTGCAGGCAGTGGCTGGGCACTGGCATCCCTGTCTCTACTGAGCTTCTTGCAAAACCTGCCTGCCTGCCTGCCTGTACACCTGTAAAGGAGAGGAAAGCTGACCTGGCAGCTGTGCAGGGCCAGTAACACAAACAGGAGCTCCTGACTCCTGTCGTGCACTGTAACCACTAACCATCTTTCTTCAAAACGTGACAGTTTAATGTGTTTGCAATTCACAGTGTAATTATATCAATTTCAGTTATAGCATAGAAAACCATCTGTCTCACTGCAGTTTTAGCCAAAAAGCAACAACAAAACAATGTTGGCTTTGCTGCCACCTTACAAACAGGAAGGAGAGAAGCTGGACGATGGGTATCTCAGCAGAGTGCATGTGCTGTTCAGCTCCCACAATGCATCATCAAACCAAGCAAATAAAAAAATATTAAATCCTCTTTAAGATAATTGACATGTTAAGCAAAGAAACTGCCTCAGAATGTAGTCAGCCATGTTGAAAAAACTTCAGAGAAGCTCTGGGCTTCTTATCAGTAGGTCTGTACGTGCCGACATTGGGGGTTAGAGGCCTTTATTTCCCTCCACTTAGTTTCTCCCAGGTTCTTGAATTTGCACATAGAAGAAGGGTTCGTTTTGCATCTAGTGTCACCTTGATGAAAGCATTAGGAGCTCCTCTGTAACTGTGTAAATTAATGAGTTGTGTTTTATTTGCTGGATGAGAGAACAAGAAGGGCTTAATTTCTATTTCCCATACTGTTCATTAGACTTAACTTTGGTATTTGAAAGCAAGGCTTTCCTATGCCCAGCCGGAGCAGTGAGGGCCAAGGAAAGCTAACAGCAGTTCCAGCAGGTATTGGCAAAGCCCTAACTCTGATAGGCTGTCTGTGAGAAGCATTTGGTGCTTTCCTGTGTACTTAAGTGAACGAGTACAGACACCCTGAAGGAAAACTAAAGCTGTAGCTGGCAGGCGGGCAGCCTCCCTGCCTTGACGCGTGCGTCTCTGGGAGAAGGCAGACAGAGATTCTGCTGCCCTCTGCTGGCGCTGTCTCCCGCAGTAAGAACATGAGTGGTATCTGAGGTAACGTTCAGTGGGCTTTCAGATGTGGAGAGGCCTTGGGGAGATCCTCTGCGTTCTTATTTTGAAAGGATAAAATTGCTATAAGGATCTGCTCTTGTATTTTATGGTTTGCACTTCTGCTACAAGACTGAAGAGTTAGCGCGAGACTCCTCACGAGTCAGCATACTTAGGTTAATTAATATAAAATTCTAAGGTATAGAGTTTTGGCAATAGCTTTTGGGGTTTGTTGAGCCTTGAATTAGGACAGTGAAATACACTCTAGGTTTTTATCTGATGATCTGGCTGTTCTTTGGTTTTGCTACCGTCTTTTTGCTGCCTCTTCCAAACAGGAAGGAGGGAAGCTGGTTGGGGAGTACCTCAGCAGAGTGTGGAGATAGAGCACCCCAGGCTCTGTGATAGAGGACTGTTGGGTGTTGCCACAGCGTTTAGACTTTTTATTACTTCTGGTAAAAATACTCTTTCTGAGTACAAATGAGACATTTTCATAACAAACTCTAGGCAGAAACTCTTACTGCCTCCCAGCTAATGAGATGAGGTACTTTGTTCTCAGTTGCATCTGGATTTTACACAATTTTGCAGCCATGATAACTTCAGTGAAGGGGATGCTTAACACACATTTTGATTCTTCACCTTTACTGGCACCATTCAGCCGTGCTGCCTTGCCACAATGATCTCTCAGCAGTGAAATGTATCTGATATAATGCAGTAATAGTGTTCATCTCTATAGATCTTAACATTTTACTGGAAAGCACTCTCTTGGAGGAAAATTTATCAGCTCCCAAGTGTATCTTTGCTAAATATATTTTCAACATCTACAAGAATTATCTAGTTTAAATGTGAATGTTACAGCTAGTGAATTCTATGCCAAATATTCTTATTTAAAAATCTTAATTTACTTTTTTTTTTTTTTAAATTATGGTTTTTAGGTAGAATATCAATGTGAAGGCTTTTTGGAAAAGAATAAAGACACGGTTTATGAAGAACAAATTAAGGTCCTAAAGTCAAGTAAGGTTAGTATAAGGATTTTTTTTTACTCTGCTTCTTCTTTTGCAGTAATGAATCCTTGAATTAAAGGCCATGTAAAATTTCTTATAAGCCAAGGAAATATTTCTCCTTTAGTTTTGGTTTGAGCTAGAACAGAACCGATTCTCTGTTCAGTGATTTTACCTTTCAGATGAGTCTCCTCTAAGTTAACTGCACTTTCTGAAGTTAACAGCATATTTTTTTGCAGAGAGTGTCTGCTTTTGGAAGTGATAGCACTGGCTGTTTGTAGCTATTACCAGGGATTGGTGTGTAGAAAGGCTTTTGCTTATACTTGCTCCTGTAGAAGTGAAGGTCACTGCTAAATCTTGTGTACCACGTTAGAGTGCTTTAAGTAAAAGAGATGTAAGTAAATAAAAAGGTCACACTTGTGAGGAGTAGCAGACAGGACAAGTGACCCAAAACTGACCACTAAAGTATTCCATTCCATACACATCGTACTCTGTATAAAGCTGAGGGATTGCAAAGGTCAAGCTCTCT
>NW_008581331.1:0-302 GCF_000691845.1 Merops nubicus
GACCCTTGGGATCCATCCCCAAGGAAACCTCGGGGTGAGGAGCAACCAGCCCCCGCCCCCATCTCGGTTCTGACCCATCATGGAAACAATTCGGGATGTTCCCCCCCCTTGTGCAGGCATCCTGGCTGAGCAGCAGCAGCAGCCCCTGTGCTGCTCAAATGATTTCCCACTCTGGAGCTACGGGCATCTGCGTGGGCAGGGGGTGGTCTGGGTGCCCACGTGCCCCTCACCTGCACCCCTGGGTGCCCCTCCTGGAAAGCCCTGGGGGTGCTTTGCTCAGCACCACACAGCAGGCAGGGAGG
>NW_008581331.1:331-3655 GCF_000691845.1 Merops nubicus
GAGCTCAAAGCCACGCTCCTGGCCTTGTGTTCCTGGTGGGATCAGCTCCGGGCACCTTGTGCCAGGCCCTGGCAGCACAACAGCCTCGAGGTGCCACGAAGATTTCAGAACATCCCCCAAATATGTGTTCCCCAACAAATCTCTGGGAGAACATTTCCTCTGCAGTTGCCAGACTCAAAGGTTGGTTGCCTTTGAGGTGCTTTGAGGTGCCCACCTTGGATTCCACCAGGTGAGGATTCACCCTGGCTCCCTCCGACCCAAACAGGCCCTTGTGGATGGGTGGCAATGCAGATAAAACTGGGGGGGCTGCAGGGAAAATCCCTGTGCCCCCCTCTACGGATGCAGCCCCTGGCCTGGGTGGCCACCACCCTGGCACAAGCCCTGGCCTCCAGCATCACCACCTGCCATGGGCACGGTGGGACAAGCACCAGCCAAGCAAGGGCGAGCTGAAGGAGCTGCCCAGCTTCATGGGGGACACGTGGGATGGGCCCCCACTGACACCTCCATGTCCCCCCCCCAGCACTGGGGAAGGTGTGGGGGTCAGGGAGGGGCTCACTCCTCCCTGAAAGTGGTTGCCCCCATCTGCCAAAACTACCTGTTGTGGTTGATTCCAACCTGTGCTGCCATCCTTGACCCCGCCAACACTCCATGCCAGGAACAACAGGGTAAGTTCAGCTTCTGGGTGCTGCTGAAGGACCTGGAGGACGAGCACAACATGATGGACCCCAGAGGGTACGTTCAGTGGATTGCCTCCGTGGTCTGCAGGGACTCCTCTAAGGCTCACGGCCCTGCCAACCAACACCAAGCCCCAGCTCGTGGCTCAAGTAAAACTCCTGTCACCTCCCCATCCTTCTGAGGAGCCTCTTTGTTTGCTTTGGGGTCACTGGGATGGGGGTGGTTGGGACCATCCACCCTGGGGAGACTGGGGCCACCCAGAAAGTGGGTGGCATGGGGGACAGCGTGGTGATGCTTTAGTTGGGACGTGAGCTGGGGCCCAACGTTCTCCGGGAGGCCCCAGGGGATGCCAGGGCACTTCTCAGACCCCGTGCCCACCCCTTGACTTGAGCCTCGGTCCCCAGACTCCAATTAGGGCCGGCAGCTCCTCTGGCAGCACCCAAACCCACCCAGCACCCGCTAATGAGATCACGCAGCTCGTTAGGCAAAAATGAGTTTAGTTGGGACGTGAGCTGGGGCCCAACGTTCTCCGGGAGGCCCCAGGGGATGCCAGGGCACTTCTCAGACCCCGTGCCCACCCCTTGACTTGAGCCTCGGTCCCCAGACTCCAATTAGGGCCGGCAGCTCCTCTGGCAGCACCCAAACCCACCCAGCACCCGCTAATGAGATCACGCAGCTCGTTAGGCAAAAATGAGGCGCGGGCGAAACCCCTTCCTGGGCTGCGCTCTCCAGCTCCCCCAAAAACACCCCAACGAGAGGCACCGGGGTTGTGCTGCCCCTCTGGGGCATCCCGGAGAGATTTGGGGAGGGTCGGGAGGGGGGATGGATCCCTGTCATCACCCCAAACCTGTCCTGACCCCGTGGGTGCCCCCCAGACGTGCCCGAGGTTGGCGATGGCGTGTCCCCTGGAGCAGGCGCTGGCCGTGATGGTCACCACCTTCCACAAGTACTCGGGGAAGGAAGGGGACAAGTACAAGCTGAGCAAAGCCGAGCTCAAGGAGCTGCTCAACAAGGAGCTGCCCGTCTTTGGGAGCGTAAGTGGCACCCTTTGCCTCCCTTTGGGGTGCTCAGCTGTGGGCGGAGCCAAACCAGCTTCGGGGCTTTCCATCAGCGTGGTGCAAACCCTGGGGGGATGAGGGGGGGTCTCGGGCTTTCCCCAGAGCACCAGGGGGGCAGCCCACGTGCCCCACGCCGAGACCTCGAGCTCCAGAGGAGGAGGGATGAAGGCAGGAGGAGCTGAGCTGGGGCATGCTCAAACCAGCAGGAACTTTGGCTTTCTTCTCCCCACAGAAATATGTGGATTGGCAAAGAAAAATCATGCTCCAGTTTTTTTTTTTTTAAAGTGCTTTTTAACCCCTACTTCCCATTTCTGGCTTGTGGTTTCAACTGGGAGGAGGGAGGAGGAAACTTTCAGCCAAACCTTGGCGTGACGAAGAGGAGTGTTTGCTGTAGCTGTGCCAGATCAGGGGGAAGCCAGCTGCATTTCTAAAGGCCACCTCCCTCCCAAAGCAAAGAGAAAACCCTCCTCCAAGGCAGGGGGGAGGGAAGCTCAGGGTTTTTCTCAGGGTTTTTTTTCCCCCTTTTCTTGCAGCTGGGCTGGGGGAGGAACCCCCTCGCTCCTCTGTGCGCCCCAAACCTGCTTCTTCCTCCCTTCTTCACAGAAACAAATGGATGAGGTGGAATTCAAGAGGCTCATGAACGACCTGGACCACAACAAGGACAGCGAGGTGGACTTTAAGGAGTACGTCTGCTTCCTGGCCTGCATCACCATGGGCTTCAACGAGTTCTTCAAGGACGGCCCCTCCAAGCAGCCCCGCAAGAAGTGACGACCCCCAGCCCACCATCACCCCCGGGGGGCTTTCAATAAAAGCTTTTCCAAAGCCTGGGTGTGCATCAGCAGGGTTTTGTCACGGGTGGCCAGGTGACTCACATCTTCCTCCCTGCTCTGGGGGATTTTCCACCTTCCATTCAGCCCTGGGAGGCTTTTTTTAAAAGAAAAAAACCTGAACAAAACAGCTCAGAGCTGCCTCCGAGCACCAAACTTGGACATCCCCCCCTCCCCAACCCGCCCTTGTTGGCCCTGGGAGAGGTTTCAGTGCATGTTTAGCTCAAAACATAGAAAATTCTCAGCTCTGAGGTTGGCACGAGGTGCCCTGGGCAGTGCTCTGGGTTTGGGAGGAGAAAACTGGTCTGGAGGAACTGCACAGCGAGAGGAAAAGTCTCTGCAAGGCACAAAAGCCAGAGGGGCCCCCCTCAGTTCCCAAAAAAGCTGCTCCTGAGCAGCTGGAGGAGACCCCTGAGGGGACCCTTGGCATGCAGGCAAGCCCGTGCTGGGGGGATTCATTGGAGAAGGTCAACTTGAGCCCCCCCAGGTCTACCAGAGGGAGACAAGCAGCAGTCCCCTGAGCACGTCAGCCTGTGATCCTGGCTCAGGCTCAACCCCCCCTTCCACCCCCCTCCACCTCGTCATCGCTGCAGCAGCTCCAGCAAGCCCAGGCTGGTTTGCAGAAGGTGCTGCAGCAGCCCTAAAACCACCAGAGAAACCACCCCAGCTTCAGAAAGCTCTTGCAAAGTCTCTTCAGGGTTGCACGGAAGAGTAGACCCCACCCCTGCGCCCCCCAAGTCCTCCTTGAGCCCCCCAAGTCCTCC
>NW_008581331.1:3690-4014 GCF_000691845.1 Merops nubicus
GGCTTTATAAAGACTCCCCCAGGAGCTTCTGCCCCTCCCAGTCGTTTGCACCAGTTTAATCACAGGGAGATGAGATTCAGGTTTGGGGAGTTCTCATCTTTTTGTCAGGTTTGGGGGGGTTCTCATCTTTCTGTCAGGTTTGGAGCTGGGGGGACTATGTGGGGGGGGGTTTGATGAGGTTCTGCTGGGCAACGCCCAGAAAAAAACTCTGTTTTTTCCTTAGAAAAACCAAAGTTTTTGCCACTCTGCTCCCTACAGCAGCAGATGCCTTTGTGCCAAGGGTGCCCAGCCAGGCTCGGGGACACTTGGGGTGTCCCCCCAGGG
>NW_008581331.1:4073-17111 GCF_000691845.1 Merops nubicus
TGACCACCCATGGCTCCTGCCTGACCCCAGCAGCTCCCCCACACCAAAACAAAGCCCCGTTACACAACGGGCCCTCGTGACCGCCGCCCAGAAATGGAAAGTGCTGGCAGTCCAGCTCCAAATGGAATCAAAAAACCTCCCAGCACGACAACAAAGCTCCAAACAACCCCCCACCCGAGGTTTGGGTGGCTCCAGACGTCCTGGAGATGATGCCCAAACCATCACCGTGCCCACCCGCTGCCCTTCATCCCTTGTCCCCTGGGGATTCTCCACCACTTGGTCCCCATCCAGCCCCCCCGGGGGCACGTGTGACTCTTTCTGACCCAAACCAGCCCCACCCCGGCGGTGGAGGAGGAGGAGGAGGAGGGTTGGGTCGGGCCAGGGCTGCTCCCGGGGTTTCCTTTCCTCTTCTGCCAGCCAATGTCCAGGCAGACGCTGGAGCAGCGTTGGTGCCTCTGCCTGGAGGGAGGTGGCCCAGGCGGGGCTATAAATCCCTGCCCTGACTCCGGCTTTTCCTCCTGCCCTGCCTGGCCTTGGCTGTGTCGTTTGAGCTCTCGGTGAGTTGGGTTTTTTCCCACCCCTTCCTCTTCCTCTTGGCCCCCCAGATGCCTTCCAGATGCCCCATCCCACAGCGGGGTCCCCCTGCAGAGGTTGAGTGCGAGCGAGCAGAGCTCAGAGGCTGCATCTCACCTCGGAGGGCTGGAAAATGTGTCCCCCCTCCTTGCCTGGCTTGGGGCAGGGTGGGAGCTGCTGCTTCCCCCCCACGTTCTCCCCTCTGAGGTGGCTTTTCTGGGGGTTGCTCAGCACCAGGCAGCAATGCCCAGCCTGGCTGCTGGCAGGAGGGTGGCATTAAGGAGGGAGTGGGGATGCATCTAGGTGCTCTAGAGCAGTCTGGGTGATCTGGGGGGGCTGGGGAACAGCGTGAGGGTGTCTGGGGACACCAGGCTCTGCTCTCACGGGCTGTTGGTGCCCCCAGGCTTGTTGGCATCCCCCATGGCAACGCCCCTGGAGCAGTCGCTGGCTGTGATGGTCTCCACCTTCCACAAGTACTCGGGGAAGGAAGGGGACAAGTACAAGCTCAGCAAGCAGGAGCTCAAGGAGATGCTCCTGAAGGAGCTGCCCAGCTTCAGCGTAAGTGTGGGGCACCTCCCACGGGCACGGCTGGGACGTGGGGATGGGAACCCTGGCTGCAAAAACCTCAATCTAACCCCCTCCTTCCTTGTTGCCCCCGGGGCAGAAACAAACCAGCGACGCCAGTTTACAGCAGCTCATGAGCAACCTGGACTGCAACAGCGACAGCGAGGTGGATTTCCAGGAGTACGTCACCTTCCTGGCCTGCATGGCCATGATGTGCAACGAGTTCTTCCAGGACTACCCCAACAAGATGCCACGCAGGAATTGAGCGTGGGCCACCAGCCCCGGGCCACCTCTTTGCCCCCACGACCCTCCCGCTGTCCTCCTGATGTTCCTTCAATAAAAGTGGCTTTAAAGAGAGTTTTCTGCGTGCTTTGCCACGGGGGTTCCTCCCCGTAGGGACATGGAGGAGACCATTTCCCTCCCACGTGTGGGCTGCAGGTAGCCTTGGATGAGCCAGGGCTCTTCTGAGCTGGAATTTGCTCCTTGGCAACAGGTTTTCACAAAGCCAATGCCACGGGAGGCTCTGCCCAGCAGCACCCCTGGCAGCATCGTGGCCGTGCAGGAGCTCTGGGAGGGTTTAAACCCTCTGTGGCAACGGGTCCACAGCTTTATTTTTCTTTAGCCACCATTATGGAGCTCCCGTGGGGGTCAGGATCTGTTCCCCCTACCTGCTGCCTCCGTGGGGCAGGACCTGCTGTGCTGGGGAGTCACCCGGGAGCCTCGTCCCTGCCCTGCCCCAGGAGGATCCTCGGGGTGGGGTCGTGGCATGCGGAGGAGCCGCTTCCTTGCGTGCCCAGCCAGCCCTCCTGGGCCACTGCCACGGAAGGACTCAGCCCGTGGCTATAAATATGAGTTGCTGCGTAGCCACAGCCCTCCCTGCCCCACACCAGCAGGTCTCCATTTCCTCCCTCTGATCTCCTTCCCCCCCATCAAAAAGCTGCTGCCAAATTTGTCTCGCGTGCTCCAGATGTGCACCAGGCCCCTTCCAGATGTGGATGCTCCCCTCCCTGCTTGGAGCAGATCCTTCCTCAGCTCTTTTGGGGCTGCTCCGAGGTGCTGGCAAGTGAGGAGGGCACAAAATCTCCATTTCATCCAGCCTTGGCTCTGCCCCCCTCTTGGTGCCACTCCTGCCAGCCCTGGGGCTGCGTGCGGAGACGTTTGGGCTGCGCCCCGTGAGTCACCCGCAGCCACCAGCCTGTCCCACACCCTGGGGTGTTGTGACGATGAGGATGTGGAGCAGCCAGACCCAGGGGGAGTGTTTTTGCTCCCTCCTGCTTCGCTGGTATCGAGGCAAAGAGCTGCAGAGCATCCCCCGGGGTGGAGAGGGAGCGATGCCCCGCGGGCTCCCCGCTCCTTGCCCCAAGGTTGGAGCAGCTCCTGGCTGCTCGCCGAGCTCTCTGCACCCCAGTGCTGCCCACAGCCATGGCACCGACCAGGTCTGGACCATAACAAAGACAAGCAAATGAAATTTTGGGAGTACATCTCCCTCCTGGGGGCGGGCTGGCCACGATTTACAGCACTGAAGGAATACAAAATATAGGGCTGGGCCAACCGGTAGGGTGAGGGGTCTCCAGGGCTTTTTGGGGTCCTTTTTAAAGGACTTTATGTCATTTTTTCTTTGTATTTTTATGTTGTAAACTTTTGTTGCTCTGTTCCTGGTCATTTTTGGACTATAAGTAAATTAAAACCTCCTGGATAAGCCTGTTTTTCACTCTTGCTGGGGGTGGGTGGGAGGGACTCAGCAAGGGGCTGCTCCCAGCACTCGTGTCCCTGCAGGGTGATGCTCTGCCTGTCCTCCTGCCCATGATTCCCACCCAGGCACAGCACTCTCAGCAACCTTTCAAGGGCTGCTTTGCCAGGAGACCGGGGTTGCAGCTCATCTCTCTGCTCCCTTAGATGGAGGGTGTAGATGGTGGGTCTCAGAGACCCCAGCTTCTGAGACCCACCACGCCCCTCAACATCAATATTAGGAAAAAAAACCCCAGTTTCCATCCCTCCAGGCTCAGTGAAACACCTGAGAACGTGGCTGCATCCCTCAGTGGGGTGAAAACGACCCCTTCCAAAAGCTGTTGGCTCTTTCGATGCCTGATCTGGGGCTATTTGAAGCTGGCATGACGCTGTTCTCGGGCACCCCTCACCCCACCACTCCCCTGCCCCCAGCTCCATCCCTGCAGCACCAACACTCCCAGCCTCGTGGCCACCACTGGCCATGGAGCAGATGCCAACACCCCACGGTGGCCCTGGCAGGTCCCCTCACACCCTCTCGCGTGTCCCGTCACGTCTCGCTGCGGCTGCACCCGTGACCTCCTGACCTGCCCCTCCAGAAGGACCCACCCATCCTCCCCCATCACACAACCTGTCCCTTTGTTTCACTCTTTTGCAATTTTGGCTTTTTCTGGCACCAGTTCCTCACGTTCCTGGATTAGGAGGCTGATGGGGAAGACGTTGCATCACCGCTGCCCTTCCCAGCTCCTAAAAACCTTAGCGGCTGTCACGGGCTTTTTCCTCTGCTGGTCCCAACGCATGGACATGGACTGAAGGGCTTGGGCATCCTCAGGGGCAAACTCCTCACTAGCCTTCCCCCAAAACTGCCTTTTTCCCAAGCCACATGGGGTTTAGCAGCCCTGGGAACACAGGGAGGTCTTCCACGTGTGGCAGCATCCCTCCAACACCGGGAAGAGGCAGCAGTTGCCAAAGCCCTTGGTTATCATCAGGCAGCAATTAGAGCTGCTGGGAAATGCCACCTCCTAAGTCCTCGTGGCAGGTTTCCACCTTGCTGACGTGCCCAGGTTGGGAACGTTCTTTCCTGGCTCCCTGGCTGGCTGTTAAGAAATGATTCAGGAGGAATGTTCCTCGTGATTTTGGAGAGGTGACAGGGGGGTGGGACACGTTGGCCATCCCCCGACACCCGTGCAGGCTGAGGGAAGACCCCTCCACCCCAAGCCCAACTCAGCAGCGTCCAAGGCTATGGGAGCGATCAACCACATCCCACCCCACTGGGACAAAAAGGCATCATCCCACTGGAGACCCTCACCCAGCACCTTTCACAGGATCCAGAAAAATTCCTATTCCTCTTCTCCGTGGTCCCCCAGGCTCCGTGGGGAGGTCCTGGCTCCCGGGAAAGCCCTCGCGCCGTCACCGAGCCACAACGTTGGTTCCTTCCAAATGGCTTTTTTTTTGGTGTTTCCTCGTTTTGCCCCAAGGAGTTGGGTCTGTCCCCTCCCTCCTTACGAGTGGGAGCAGCCCGTTCCTGGAGCCTGGGTGTGCTGAGGAGCCTTGCACAATTCCCGGGGTCATTGGCCCGGAGGAAATTTGAGGGTGTCACAAATCGTAGCTCAGGGAGAGTATAAAAGAGAGCTCACCTCCAGCACGCCACCACTGCTCCTGCCGTGCACCAGCCTCTGCAGAAGTCAGCCCCAGCTCTGCTCCCAGGTAAGGAGGTCCTGGACAAGGGGTGGCTCCAGGCTTTGGGCTGCTGGAGGTGCCACCGGGATGAGCTTGACCCCACTGGGCAGCCCTTGGCTGAGGCTCCTGGAGGAGAGGAGAGGAGAATCCTCCTCCTCCTCTGATGAGATTTAATGTTTTGCTGCCTGTCTCTTTCTAGCAAGATGAAAACCGACCTGGAGCTCGCCTTGGAGTGTGCCATCAACATCTACCACCAGCACGCCATCAAGAACCCCATCGATGACTACCTGGACAAGACCGAGTTCTCCGAGCTGCTGAAGGAGAACGCCAAGCCCTTCCTCCACGACACTGCACCAGTAAGAGCCAAGCATGGCAGGAGTGGTGGCCTCCCTGGGGCATGAGGGTCTTGAGAGCCTCCCAAAAAGGAGGGAGGGTTTTTTTAGGATTTTCCTGAAGCTTTGCCATCCGTGCTGGGCAAGCCTCATTCTGTAGCCGTGGGCTGGTAGGGTGTCCCTGACAACCTGTGCTTCAGATTGACTCTTTTTCACGTTTGTCCCACTGCAGCCCAACATGTCCATCGATGACTACATCGGAAAGCTCTTTGCCAAAGCAGATAAGAACCACGACGGCCGCCTGAAGTTCACCGAGTTCCTCACCACGCTGAATCTCATAGTCATTGATGCCCACAACAGGTCCCACAAGCATCCAGATGGTGGTGATGGTCACAGCCATGACCATGGCCACGGTCATGACCACGACCATGGTCACAGCCATGACCACGGCCATGGTCCCCGCCATTGAAGCAGTTCCCAGGACAACTGTGCCCACAGGACTGTGCTCCTCCAGCAGCACGACCCCTCCTGTCTTTCCACAGCCCCAGAAATCCTGTGACCAAAACTTTGTCATCTGCTTCTGTCTATGGCCTTGAAATAAAATTTCCTTCTTCAAGCACCAAATGAATCCGTATTTTGTGTGTCCTGTTGTGCCAGGGAGGATGCAACGTGCACCCAGCCCGTGGCTGTTGAGGGGTTAAATGCAGATTGCACTGGAGAAGCAATGGGAAAGCCAAGGTGACATGGAGGGACCCTGCTCCCTGTAGAGCAGAGAGCCAGGACAACACTGCTGGTGGGTCCCAGCTCAGCACACAGGGAGCGTGGCAGACCCCAGCAAGTTCCCACAGCCTTCCTGAGGCTCAGCAGGTTCCCTGAACAGAGTGGTGGTCCCCAGAACCCATTGACCCAGCAGAGAGTGGGGTGTGGGGCACCCCATCGTGGTGGGCAGGTTCTTGAGTAGGGGTAACTGGTGGCTGTGCAGGAGCAACCCCAGCTCTGGTTCTCCCAGCCCCTCTTTGCACCAGCTCCAGGACGTGCCAGGGTTGAAGCAGAGCTGGGGACTCCTTTCTCTGGGTGGTTCCCCAGACCTAGCTCTGAGATTTGGGGTGCAGGATCCTGGGGGTACGTGCGATGCTTTTGCAACCCACAAAGCAACCAACGCTTATCTCACAAGTCCCAACACAGGCAAGAACGAGGCCAAGAGCCTCTGGAGAGCTGGCATTAACTCTGCCCAATAAAGCTGGGTGTTATTGTAAGCGTGGGGCAACAGTCACCCAGGTCACAGCACATTCAGAAGCCACCAAGAGCTCCACATGAGTGGGGAAGAGCTCCAGTGACAGTGTTCTGAGTGGGAAACCCTCAGGCTTGGGATGCTCCAACATTTCCAACATCAACTTCCACCAGAAGCCTGTCCCATGTGAAACCAAGCCACAGAAGGAGGCACGGGGCCGTTGGGTGGTTCTTTGCACTCAATGACACAAGTCACCGCTTTCAGGCTCCACAATTTTACCACTGGGGAGCCACCCTTGTCCCCTCAGAGTCAGACCCTATTCACTGTCCTGCCAGGGCACCTGGATGTCACCGGGGTGTCACTCTCCTGCAGATTTGGGTGAACACAACTGGGAAAGGTGGGAATCCAGAGCCCACAGGTCCATCTGCGTGGGGACTATGCAAATAGACTGGACAAAACCCCATCCTCAGCCCGTGCTTTGCATGGCCAGCTTCGGAATGAGGATGCAATTTTGGATTGTTGATAGTCCCTGGTGAGTAGAGCAGGGGGAAAAAAGCAATAAAGTGAGTCAGGGATACCAGAATAAAACTCATGCAACAGTTCTCGAAACCACCCTCGGGACACGTAGGAAGCATCCTCAGACAGGAATGGTTACCCCTTTGTTTTTCTGTTCTACCTTCTTCCTGGAACCTATTGTCCTATTTTTACATCTTTTTTTACAGTCTCTTCATTCTTCTAATACCGGTTTTACCAACACCAGAGGGGTGACATGGGGGTGACGCAAAACACTTGCTTGTTAATTCTCCACGCAGCAAAGACCCCGACCTTGAATTTTCTTCATTACGTCCAGTTTCCTCCATGAAATTTCTGGACCAAGAGCAAAAAGTCTGGCACAAACGACGTGAAAATAGAAGGGAATGGGAAAATACTCTGGAAAATGATGTGTTGAGAGGTAGATGATGCCTTCACCTTTGGTAACGTTCAGCCAATATTGAAGAAAATGGAGAGATCCTGTTAAAAACAACCAAGGGACCAAGCCACCCACGTCTCGTTGAAACAACCCAACTTTCTTCCACACCAGCATGAGAACGCACAATTTTTTCCACCACATGGCAGATTTTTTGTCAAGTTCTGCCAATAAAGACTTGCCCTCTACGTTCACGTGGAGGTGGGATGGAACATCCAGAGTTTTTCCCATTCTTTGCCCAACACAAGAGAGGCTCAACCCCGTCGGAGGTGGCGGTGGGGTGGAAGAACAGCATTTCCAACGCCCGGTGGGTGCAACCAGGAACTACAAGAAGTATGAGATGGGGAGGGGTTCAGGAGTTCCCACCTTGCAATTTCCAGGTGCGGGAAACATTAACTCAAGCTGTTGCTTGCATCAGGTGTGTCACCACCTCTGATGAAAGAGGACCTCAGACATGTATAAAAGGGCTGCACAGAGCTCTTGAATCACTCCAGGAGACCCATCGCCTGCAAACCCTTCTTGGAGACCAGGGTAAGTAACGCCATGGTGGTTCTGGAAGGAAATCAGATGAGGGAGAAGAGATTTTGAGCAGGGCACCTCACGTTGTGCCTGTTTTCTTCCAGAACGATGCTTTCTACTTGGAGCAGGGTAGGAGGTTGGGTTTTGGCTACAAGTAGCGATGAAGGCGCTTCCGTGCCATCCTCAGTGGGGGTGGCATTGTTTTCACTGGCAAGGAAAGAGCCCTTTGAGGGTGGCACCTGCACGGTGGCACCCAGCAGAGCAGCATCTCTGTGCTCGGAGGAAAGGGAGATCCACAGAGAGGAGGAGGAGGAGGAGGAGGAGGAGGTCAGGCAGAGGCTGCAATGGAACCCCAACTGTGTTCCTTGCCTTCAAGTCATCCTCTTTGTCAGATAAGTGACTACAGCCTGATGGGTTTGTCTGACTTGCCTGGCAAACGCCTCCGGGTCAGGAAAACCAAGCTGCTTCTTCAATGAAGCTAAAATTAGAGGTGGTTGGGTGATGCTGTGAAACGGTGATCTTCCTAAAAACCACTCATCACCTGCTGAGTGCTGAGGAGCTGCCAACCGGCCCCTGGGCACGCCGGGTGCTGCTGCCTTTGCTCAGCCCCGGAGAGATGAGGCTCCTGGTGTGGATCTGCTGCTAGGTTGGGGTGATGTGGGGCAACCCCCTTGGGGTGCCTGATTTTTGATGCATCTCATGGCTTTGAGATTTCTCCACACAGTTTCTGCGGGTACCTCAAGAGCTCAGCCATGTCTACGACTGCCAGGACCCCAAGCATCCGTCCTGAGTGTCAGAAGTTCCCTGGAAACTGCACACTGGAGATGGCCCTGAAGAAGATTGTGGACGTCTATCACCGTTACAGCACCCGGGAAGGCCACCCTGACTACCTCAACTTCAAAGAGTTCAATATACTGCTCAAGGAGCAGGCACCGACCTTCCTGCAAGCTTGTGTGAGTGCCACAGGAGCTCTGCTGGGCTCTCTGGGAGATGTTCACCTCGGAGGGGGCTGGGGGGCAGGGGAAGAGGCTGTGATTGCCTCCAGGGATGCTCTGGGGGAATGGGGTGCAGCCTCCACCATGACTGTGGTCCACAGAGTGGGTTTCTGTGATCAGACCCAGTTTATCCACACGCTGTGGGGCCACACGTGCTCATCCCTCCTGCCACCACAGGGGGATGAAGCAGCCAAAAGGGCTTGGGGCAAGAGCCTGTCCATTTGGGCTTTTAGCTGGAGGCTAAAAGGGAGAAGGTCACAATGACCTGGCAGCTCCCAAACCCTTCCCAAAGCATGCAAGCATAAAGCTGGCTCAATTTCCACCAGTGGGTGTGCACATCAGGGAGGAGGGGGGCACACTAACACACGTCCTGTCCCCCAATTTCAGGGCAGGAGCAGACCCAACTACCTGACCAAGCTCTTTGAAGAGACAGACGTAATTAATGACAAACAGTTGACTTTTGAGGAGTTTGTCATCGTCTTGGCCAAGTTGACCGACGATGCCCATCACATCATCCACAACGAGGACCGCTGCAAACCAGACAAGGATTGAACATCAACACTCAACCCACCCGAAACGTGGAGGGGGTTGCTTGTGGGAATTGGGCTCTAGCTGCTTTCTGTCTGCTTGGATCACTCACGCTTGTGAAACAATAAAGCATCACTTGAAGTTCGTTGAGTCCTTCCTACCTCAGCACTTCCTTTTCATGATGGGAAGGAGGGGCGTCAACTGCAGCCAATGCCTGGTCCTACTGGCTGGGGGATAAAGGTTTGTCTAAATGAGGCACCCCAAAAACCCATAAGAGGCTCATGGTTGAGATGTAGTCAGTGGGTGAGAGCTGTATTGCTCTCCAAGAATCACAGAATGTTTTGGGTGGGAAGGGACCTTTAAAGCTCCTCTAGTCCCACCCCTCTGCAGGGAGCAGGGACGTCTGCAACTAGAGCAGGTTGTCCTGTCCAACCTCTTCTGGGAGGTCTTCAGGGATGGGGCATCGACCACCTTGCTGGGCAACCTGGGCCAAGGTCTCACCACCCTCAGGGTAGAACATTTCTCCCTTCTCTCTAGTCTAAATCTCCTTATTTTAGTTTCAAGCCACCACCTTTCAACCTGTCCCAACAGCCCCTGCTCAGAAGCCTGTCCCCAGCTTTCTGACAGGCCCCCTTGAAGTCCCAAAAGGCTGATCTGAAACTGTTGTTCTGGGGGGCTAGAAGGGTACTAGTGGCCAGAAGACCAGCACAAGGCATCTTCTGAGCTCAGTCAGGGTTTTATCCACCAGCTGCAGCACAGAGCTGCTGCTTTAGAGGTTTTTCTCCTGGCAGAGGAGTTTTTCTGCACAGATTTGGAAGGGCAGAGCCAGCCCAGCTTGGGGGAGCACTGCCTGTTTTGCCCATCCTCATCCCAAATTTTCCCCTTGGCCATGCCAAGGACATCTTCTGGATGCAGAATCACCCATGAGGAGGAAAAAAAACATTAATACTCATGCCAACAGCAGCTCCCAATGGAACACAGCCTTTAACCATGAGAACAAGCCAGGAAAAAAATCCACACAAGAGTTACTATGGGTATATATAGCTCCTAGTCCATGGGGAATGGTGAGATTTAAAATTTTCTCCCCAAATCCCAGCGAAAACTCAAATTTCAGAGTTTTCCCACACAGACAAGTCACCCAGAGGGCTCCCTCCCAAAGCTGCTGGATCACCCACTGCCCAGCTAAAAGGAAACTCTTGGATGGGTTCCACCTCAGAGCTGTTTTTTCCACTAGTAAAATACTCACCAAAATCCTGACACGAGGGCACAAGGACCTTGTCCCTGGTTGAGTCACCTGGGAGAAGTCTTGCAGCACCAAGAAACCATTTCTGGGTGCTAAGTACACTGTAATCCAGCTCTTTTCCTCATCAAGTGCTCAGGTATCACCACCCCTGAGCAGGCAACTGCCCCAGCATGAGCAAGAGCAACACTTTGCAAGTGCAATGGCCATGCCCAGCCCCACAACCTGCTGGAGCTCCAGGAGGGCTTGGAGAAGGTCCTGCAGCCGTTGCATCATGGACAAGAGAGCTGCCTCTCTGCTCCCTTTGAGCTGGACCAAGGTGGTGCCCGCCAAGCAGTTGAGTTTGTAGGTGTTTGACATGGCTGAGGCATGGAAAGGGTTTTTTGGCTCGAGCTGAAGGGTTGCTGGCTGCCCTGGGAGGTGGTGGAGTCACCATCCCTGGAGGGGCTTAAGAAGTGTGTAGACGTGATACTTCAGGACATGTTTTCGTGGTCATGGGAGTGTTGGGTTGATGGTTGGACTTGGTGATCTTAGAGGGGTTTTCCAACCTTAATGATGCTACAATTTCTATGATTCTGTGGCTGGGAAATCCTTTCCTGTGACTCCAGGATGGGAAAACCTTTCTGCTGCTCCAGCTCCCGTGGTGGCTGCTCATGCCAGGCTGCAGTTGGATCATTGCTGGTCTGATGATGCTCAAAAGCTCTCAGGAGCCAGGGCCACCATGCTCCTTGGCTTCCCCAAGCTAGAACATACATCCTGTCCTGATCCTGGGCTACAACCTGCTGTGAAATACGGAAACCCACATGGTGACCAACCCTGCCGTGCCCTCTTCCCACATCAGCCAGCCACTTGCCTGTAAACATGTGTTTTGAAAGACTTTTGCAACCATTGTTAAGCATGGGGGTGGCCCTGCCAGGGCTCAGGTCCTCAGGGCAGAAACAAGTCCTGTCACCTCAAACAAGCTCATTCACTTGCCATGGCTATCGGGTTGCTTGGCCCAGGCCTGCTTCCCACTCCTTCCCCTCTGTAGCTCCAGCAAGGAGACGTTTGCCCAACCCTGGTGGCTTTGGGGCCACAACTGTGGCTTGCTGCTTCAACGTGGCTTATGGCCATGGCAGGACAGAAGCTCCCCCTGTGAGGAGAGCTGCAGAACCAGGTAAGAAGTTGTCCTGGCACACGTCCCTGTGACCCTAAGCAATCCCCAGACTCCTTGGTCAACTTAGTGGCTGCACTGGCACTAAACCCCCCAGATTTCTGGGGCTTCATCCCTGCTGCCTGGTGAGCACATCCGTGGGTCTAGCCACCATCTGGTTTTGGTGATCCTTGGCCTATCCTAGACCCTGTAACCTATCCTGGCTCTTCCCACCTCCAGGATGATTAAAATGACCAGAAATAGGGTTTCCTGAAATTGCTACAAAATTCTGCAACTGAGCAGACGGCCCCTGACACCCTGTTGTGAAACACCCCAGACCTTCTCCAGCTCTTCTGTGCACCAGGGCACTCCTGTTGTGAAATGCAGAGAAGCCCCAGAAGTGAGGGCTGAAGTCCAGGTGGCCACCATGAGCAGGGCTGCAGCCCCACGGGGCTGCCCAGTGTCATACAACCCCAGACTGGTTTGGGTGGGAAGGGACCTTCAAAGCTCCTCTAGTGCAACCTCCCTGCAGCGAGCAGGGATGTCTTGAAGGCCTCCAGGAATGGGGCATCGTTCACCTCTCAGGGCAACCTGGGCTATGGTCTCACCAGCCTCAGTGCCACAACTTTCTCCCTTCTCTCCAGTCTAAATCTCCCTCTTTTAGTTTAAACCCATCACCCCTTGTCCCAACCCTCACATCATCTCCGTGGCCTCCTCTGGCCCTGCTCCACCAGGAGCTCAGCTCAACTCACCAGAAGCTCCTGTAGCTTGCTCCAGGCTTGTTCATGGCCCTGTTTTGGCCTCCACTTTGTGTCTGAGATTAGTGTCATGTTTGGCAGGTTAAACAAACCCCCAGACAAGTCAGCTGAGTCAGCAGGCAGAGAATTTTAATAAAGGAGCACTGGAAAATCTCGTTTTGCTCTTGATCTTCACCACTGGGAGCCAAAGCGCCCGCGCTCGGCTTCCTCAACACCCAGGAACAACAAAAACCAGCCAGCCACGGAACGAGGACACGGTCCTAAGAGCTAAACCCACCCAGTTCAGCCACACCTGGTCTCCAGAGCTCAGAGCATACCTGGGGTGGGGAGAAACCACCCTTGGCACCGGCTGTTGGTAACCTGAGGAGATTCAATGAAGTTCCTGGAGCCCTGCCCTGGATTATTTGTCTCTCATAAAGAGCTGCCTGCTGCAGGCAGGGGATGGTCCCACCCAGGGACACTACCCTGAGCACCATCTCTGTCCCTGTGTCACACAGGCAGCCCTGCTCGTGCTCTCAGTGCTGGGCTGGGTGAAGTGGTGGGACAGTGGGGCGATTTTGGGTGCACAGGACCATGGAATCGTACAGTGGTTTGGGCTGGACATGACCTTTAAAGCTTATCTAGTCCAGTTACCTGCAGGGACATCTGCAACTAGAGCAGGTTGCTCAGAGCTCTGGCCAACCCCACCTGGAACAGTTTCAGGGATGGGGCATCAACAGCCTTGCTGGGCAGCTTGGGCCAGGGGCTCACCACCCTCAGCATCCAAAATTTCTTCCTTACATCCAACCTACATC
>NW_008581331.1:17267-22972 GCF_000691845.1 Merops nubicus
CTGCTGGGCTCCCAGCAGAGGGGTTCCCCCCTCGGGGCATTGCTGGGGCTCCTCTGGCCCCGCTCCAGCAGGTCCCTGGCTCTGCTGTGCTGAGGACTCCAGAGCTGCCCCAGCACTGCAGGGGGGGCTCCCCAGGGTGGGGCAGAGGGGCAGGATCCCCACGCTGCTGGGGGGGACCCCAGGCCAGGTCCTCACCCCCAGGCTGTGTTGATACCGGTTGTCCCAAGCCATGTGCAGGACCTTGGTGTGGTTGAACCTCATGCAGTGCTTCTGTGGACCAGGTCTGCAAGGGTTTGGGTGCTACAGGGCCAGGCAGTGCTGGTCCATTGGAGAGGAGCAGGCATGATGCTGTGGGTCCTCTTTGTCTCCTGGCATGAAAGGACATCCTTATAGAGGGGAGGAAAACAGTTGACATTGAAGAAACCAAGGAAAATGGACTTCTGTTGAGAGCTGATGGAGAGTTTCAGCCCCAAAAGCCAGGAAGGAGTGAAGAGGACCCAGCAGCAGGGACATGACCATGCCTTGGTGACTTCCCTGCCACGCAGCCAGAGGACGTGACACCGATCTTGCAGGAAAAGCCACAGAGACCCTTTTTAAGGAACTACTCCGGAGCCTTGAGCAATTCACAAGTTTGTCATGAAGATGGACTGGAATTGGGTGAAATGGAGACATTTCATAACCCGTGGCCCAGGCTATAAGAGATGCTGTGCTCAGGACCAGCTCCACTTCACCCTGAGGAGCTCTCGCTGCCGTGTCAAGATGAGCAAGGCAAGTCCAATGGTGCCATGGGCACTTACAAACCTTCATGCTCTTTTCCAGGTGCTGGTTGGGCCACTGGAGGTGTAAGGACCCTTGGGGAGCTTCTTCTGGCTGTGTGAGCTGCCATCTGTTTCTGGCAGAGGACAACCATCTCCACCCAGGCTGATCTGAGCACAGCACACAAGGAGAGATGTCTCCTCCTGGAAGAGGCTCCCCACGGGAGAGTCCAGCCACTGGAGGGGCTTCTGGACATCAGATCTCATACCCTGTTCCTCTCAGAGCTTTCTGCAGTGCCACCAGCTATTTTGAGAGCCTTGCTCCGATGTTGCCCGACTTGCAGAGGGCACATTTTGGGGTGGGGGAGGCAGGAATGGGCTTCTGGCTATTATCTGTAGCTGTACATCTCAGAGCTGAAGGAAGCAAATGCTGCAGCCCTCTTCAGTCTCCTTTGGCTTGTAGAGAAAACTCAAATCCAGCAGCTCAAATTTATCCCCCTCAAAAGAATGACCCAACAAAACCATGCTGGGTCCTCACTGGGTGTGGGGCAAGCAGCTGGACCAGAGCCTTGCTGGTTTGGATCAGACTTCCCTCTCTACCCTGACCTTATTCAGTGTAATCGTTTTTCTTCCCAACTTCCCAGACCCAGCAACCACTCTCTGACCTGGAGAAGGCCATGGATGTCATCATCGATGTCTTCCACCAGTACTCAAGACGGGAGGGGGACCTGGACACCCTGACCAAGGGCGAGCTGAAGCTTCTGATTGAGAAGCAGCTTGCCAACTACCTGAAGGTGAGTGGAGTCACAGGAGGGTTTCTCGTGGTCCACGTGGGGAGGGAGATGGGCTGGACCCCTTTTGCCTGAATATCTCCAGGTTCTGGCTTCACCCTCTTGCTACTCTACTCTCCTGCCCCAACACCTCCTGCATGGACCCTCCCTGTCCAGCCACCACCTCCAAACACGCTCCAGAAAGACAGAGGAAGGAAATTTGTATAGGTCAGGGTGAACCTGCAGCCAAACCTCATCACCTGATCTGCAAAAGCCAGGAACATGTTCCCGAAAGTTCCTTTGCCATCTAGGAGCAATGATGTCAGAAACATCAGCCAAAAAAGCCCCTTTTTTCCCCAACTCACTTTGTTAAATTAGAAGATGGAGTCGTTTTAATCCAATACTCTAGAGGAGAGGTTTGCAGCTGGTTGAACTTTGCTGCCTTCGTGGGTCTCCACGTTGCACGGGGTCCTTGCAGCGATGCTGGCTGGTGATGGGTGATGGTGGCACAAAGGTGGAACCACTCATAGCACTGGGATACTGGGGACCTGGCACCTGTGAGGGTCCCAGCAACACCAGAGAGAGGCTTGAGATGTGAATGATGAGACTCTCACCCTCACCCTGCCCCTTCCTTTGCAGCACGTGAAGAACCAGGCCACCATTGATCAAATCATGAAGGACCTTGATCTCAACAAGGACGAGCAGCTCAGCTTCAACGAGACCATGTTGCTGATCATCCGTGTGACCACTGCCACCCACGACCATCTCCATGAGGAGGAGGACCAGCACCATCAACACCAGCACAAACACCAGCAC
This sequence comes from Merops nubicus, assembly GCF_000691845.1. NCBI lineage: Eukaryota > Metazoa > Chordata > Aves > Coraciiformes > Meropidae > Merops > Merops nubicus. The sequence goes on from NW_008581331.1 coordinate 19,609, forward strand.
CAACACCACCACTGAGGTGGACTCTGGTCCTCGGAAGGCGGCGCCCAGGCAGTGCTTGCAGCCCTGACTTTCTCCTCTCCATCCCCCTCCCCACCTTCCTCCTTCCCTTCTGTTGAGTCTGATGGTTTTGCTGCCAAATAAAGATTTGCCCCGAGGCTGTCAAAGCTCTTCTGTGTCCGTGTGGGTTTTCCTCCAGGCAAGTCCTACACCTTGTTCTCTCTCAGCGTGGCTTTAAACACCAGGAAAACCCCCTTGGAGACAGGCTGGAGGTTCTCAGGGGTGAGGTGGACACCTGGGGCAAGCAGGGTCATTGCAGTAGGTCCTCACAATGCTCCTTCCATCACACTGTGCTCCACAAGCAATATAGTTTATCAGATCCTTGCATTTCCAACTAGAAAAAGCTTGTTTGGGCCTGAAAACACTTTGCCTGTCTCCTAGGACTGAGCTGTGGTGGTAGTCAAGAGCTGGAAGGAAGGATGGGGATGGATGAGCCCCTTTTCTGGAGAAGCACCCTTCTTTGGGGCACTTTTGTTCTGCAGGGCCTCGACACAGGGTTGGAATCATAGGATAGAATCATTAAGGCTGGAGAAGACCTCCAAGATCAACCCCAACCATCAACCCAACAGCACTATAAACACTAAACCATGTCCCAAGGTACCATGTCCACGTGTTTTCTGAACCCCTCCAGGGATGGGGACTCCAGCACCTCCCTGGGCAGCCTGGACCAATTCCTCTCATGGAAAGGAGCTGGGAGGTGGATGTGTTTAGGTTGGGGCTACAGCCAGCAGCAAGATCTGGACACTGGGTTGTGTGTGGTCGAGAATTGAGAAGTCAAAACCAACCTCCCCAGCTGGAGCATCCTGAGCTTGGCCTGTGGAGGTGCCTGTTATTAATAGCTGCTTAGAGCCTGGCTACTGATTTACAGACATCTTGTAGATGGGGGGGGAAAGGAGCAGTTGTGATTTCCTAAGGGTGAGTCAAAGCTCTGAAATCACCCTGCTCTGTGAAGGAACCTGCCACGAGCTTCCCCAAACCAGCAGCCCTGAAGCAAACCCCCTGGTTAACACAAGACCACCACAAGTTTGCTTCACCACCACCAGCCACGTTGCTTCACCTTCCTTAGGAGGCAATTTTGACATCTCCAGCGTCAGATACTTTCTTACCAGAGTCCATCCAGCTCTGTGTGAGCCTGTACAGAGCCACATCCTGAGCTGGTTCACTGCCACCACCCTGCCACAAGCACATCACCTCCAAAAACGGAGCTGTCCCCATGGCTGGCCCGTAGGGACACGTGCAGCTTTCAGGACAAGGGCACTTCAAGCCCCATTTGCAGCAGATCAGCTTTTCAGGAGCTCAGCACCCTGCTGGGGGGTGCTCAGCCCTTCTATCCTCTGCAGCAGAAGGGTCTCCTTAGGTAAGGGGTCAAGCCTACAAATCTGGGTGCTGGGGGCACCCACAAACCACCCTGGGACCCGCAGGATCCAGGGGAACCAGCCTTGAAGCTCATGGTGCTGATGCAACAGGATATTTGCCAACACAAGGGGACTTCACGCTCCCCTGAAACCCTGAGTGTGGGGTCCCTCTTGTGTCACCCACATTTGTTGGGCCAGCACACCAAAGGTGGCAAAGAAGGGGCCACCACACACCCAGCAGGACCAGGAGACCAACGCAGGGTCTGTGAGCAAGCAAAGGTGACTGCCAGCTCCTCCTGTAACAGCAGATTGGTGCCCAGGTCCCTTCAGGGACCAATCCTTCCACCCCAACAGAGCCTGAAGCAAACAGAGAGACAGCAAAGCAGCACGAGCAAGAAGGTGTTGGAGACACTCCAACCGTGCTGGACCTCAGGCTGGTGGCCAAGCAGCTCTGCCCGTTTGGGTTTCCCCAGCAGGACTGCCCCAGCCCCACCTGCCTTCACCTCCAGGTTCTGAGGCACCAATCGGTCTCTGCAAGCTGAGGACCAGGCTCCTGCTGCCATCTGGTGGCACGGGCCACCGAGGCTACCGGCGTGGCCACAAGCCCCAGAGCAGCCCAGGTAGCCCACGGTCCTCAGGATTTCACCCCTAGCTGAGCCCATGCATCGCGGGCAGAGCCCCATCCTTTGACCCACTCCATTCATCACCTCCCCTACTCCTACACCAATCTATGGGCCGGAAACAAAACCTGAATTTTTGGGCTAAACTGACATCTCAAGGACGTGGATTGCTTTGCAAACACCCAGAACTCGTCTCACACCCCTCTGCTCAACCCACCACCCAGCTTTGTGGGCATGGGGCCCTTTTTTCTCAACCCTACAACACTTCTTACCTGGGTCCTTTGAGGAGCAGCTCAAGTTCCTCCAGGCTCAAAGCAGCAAGCAAATGGGGGATGCAAATAAAGGCAAAATCCTCCTCCTTTGGCTGTTTTGGGGGGGTTACACCCCACATCCCTCTCCCTGAGCTTTGCTCTGGTCAGCTTGAATTCATACAGTACCAAAGGCCCCAGCCTAGCCCCTACCTAAGGATTGTGTCTCCCCTAACTGCCACCCTGTCCTGTCCCATCAAGACACCCCTGAGGTGGTCCTGCCAGCTCCTCACACTGCTGACCCCCTCCCAAAACTCCCAGGCTGGAGAAAAAGGGCTGAGACCTCCAGGGCTGGGCTTTATGGACAACTCTGCAAGGAGTTGATCCAGCTGGGGCTGGTTGATGTCTCCCAGCTGTCCTGCTTGGTCCTCCTGCTCACCATGGACCCCCCTCCACCCACTCTTGATCTCCTCCACCTGCTGCAGACCCTTTGGTCCCCCATGGACCCCTCCACGTGGGGTCAGCAGCCCGGTGGCTGTCAGGGGAAGGGTTGTGCCATGCCCAGTGCTGTGGCCACTGGGGACTTTGGCACACCGCGAGCGTCACATTTGTTATCAATTTAGACGTGCAGATAAGGATGAGCCACCGTGGGGTAAAACTGGCTGGTCCTGGGGTGCTGACGAGGCCCGTGGCCAGGAGCTGACCCTCTGACATGGGCAAACGGATGCCCAGAGCCCAGCAAAGCCACCCTGACGCTGCTGTGGACGGAGACCACAGGATGGCACCGTGGTGGCAGCAGGCTGGGAGGGAGCAGCTGGCAGCAGGGAACGGCTCAGGGTGATTCAGAGCAATTTTCCTCCTAATTCCCCCCTTCCCCGGGCGGATATGTGCTAATCAGGGTGGCAGCCCCGGAGGGAGGGGTGGGTTGGTTGGAGGTGCCATGGCCGCGCGTTGCCCTCCATCCTCCTCCACAAACGCTTCCTGCCTGGTGCAGCGGCTTCCACACGGCCACGCTTGGCCACCCCCCAGCAGCCAACATGGCCAGTGGCACCCAGGGCACCCTCAGGGAGTTTGCCAACGACAC
>NW_008581332.1:0-200 GCF_000691845.1 Merops nubicus
GCCTCAGGCCACGCCCCCGTCCTCAGGCCACGCCCCCTCGGCGTGTAACGGGCCGTGCACGGCGGTCCCTGCGCGTGCACGTGTGTCCGTGCACGTCCAAGCACACGCACACACGAGCGTGAACACGTGTGCGAGCCTGTGCTCGTGCGCCCACGCGCGTGTCTGTGTGTGTGGTTGTGAGCACACGTGTCGCTGGGTGG
>NW_008581332.1:444-1424 GCF_000691845.1 Merops nubicus
GCCCATGCACACGCGAGCGTGTCTCTGCGTGTCTATGCATGTGTGTGCTTGAGCACGTGTGCCCGTGCACGCACAAGCGTGTGCTTTGTGTGTCCGTGCACGTGCGAGCACGAGCGTGTGTGTTTCTGAGTGTGTGTCTGCAAGTGTGGCCGTGTGTCCATGTGCGGGCAAGGACATGGATGCACATGGACATACAAGAGCATGTGCACCCACACGCGTGCAAACATGTGCTGTGCCCGTGCCTGTCCTTGTGTGTCCACACACGCACAAGCATGTACGTACCTGTGTGTCCGTGTACATGCAGGTGTGCATGTCCATATACGTGCAAGTGTGAGCACGTGTAGCCATGCACTTGACACATGTCTGCACATGCAAGCGTGAGCGTGTGGCCATGTGTGTGCAAGCATTACACGTATGGCCATGCGTGTGCAAGCGTGACCATGTGTGTCCAGCCGTGGTGCCAGCATGTCCTTGGGTCCATGCCCTGCTGGCAGGCGAGGTGCAGCCGGGAGCAGCTTCCCGGTGTCTCCCAGGATCATTCCTGGTGTTCCCTGGGATCATTCCTGGTGTCCCCTGGGGTTATTCCTGCTCTCTCCATGGGATCATTCCCAGTGTTTCCTGAGAATTCTCCCCCTATCCCATGGGATCATTCCCCATGTCCCCCCAGATCACTCCCACTGTGCTCCTGTCCAGTGTCCCCTGACACCACCCCCACTATCCCATGGGATTACTCCCCATATCCCCATGGGATCCCTCCTGTTGTCCCCCGGGGATCATTCCTACTGTCCCTGTGGGGTCATCCCCACTATCACCATGGGATCATTCCCTGTGTCCCCCTGGGGTCACTCCCACTATTCTCATGGGGCCATTCCCGGTATCCCGGAGGGATCACGGCTGGTGTCCCCAGGATCTCTCCCGCTCCCCCAGGGACCTCTCCCGGTTCCCTGACCCCTCTCCCCCACCCCGGGCTCCGTTTCCCA
>NW_008581333.1:0-4908 GCF_000691845.1 Merops nubicus
TATATATATACTTGTGAAGTTGGACATAGCCATTTATTACATAAAACCCATATGGGCACATAGTTGTAGGACTCAACATTCACCAAGGACATAGAAACGTGTAGAGAGAGGGTAGAAAAAACCTGGAAAGCACTCAAGGAGATCCCTAAGAATCTATTTCATTATAATTTTTGACACTAGAAATATACTTTAGGTTCAGGCTTAACGATTCTGTGGAACTAGAATATGATTGTTCTTTTTCAAGATCCTCCTAAATTTTTCCATGAACTTTATATCTTTTTCTTCCTCTTCATGATTTTAATCAGGTCTCCATAAACATGGGGAATATTATTGCTGAAAGACAGACAACCAACTTAAAAACTTATACCTTAAATCTTATCCAGGCTTGAGTGTTAATCATCTGTTTAACTCACCCAAATTTCTGCTGAAAATTCCTCAGACTAAGGAATTGCCATTTCTCCATGTTAATTAAGGTAAAGAAAACATCCCATTAAAAACAAAACAAAACAAAACAACACAACATTCTTCTAGAACTCAGCAAAAAGGGATGATTTAAGACAAATTTCGTTTTGTCAGTATGTGGACCAGAGCAGGTGAGAGTTGTTTCATTTTTCCCACCTCCATGTTCTCATTACAAATAAAAAAAGATATCTAATTTGACAGCTTTAACCTTTAATGCTCAAAAGTGCCAAAACCCTCATTTAACCCAATAGAATATTTTTCATAGAATAAAAAGACAACCATAAGGAAGATTGATGACAAGAAAAAGCAGTTTTGAAGCAAACATTGGTCTTATCTTTAGCATTTTTTTTGAATTCCTCTTCACCTTTTAAAGAACACTTCCATTACCTTAAAAGGGAGTATTTCTTTTAAGAAAATCAGGTGTGCTGAGCTGTAAATCCACTATTTCTTTCTGCTCTGAAACATGGATAATTGTAAGTCTATCAGTCTATTCAGTGCCACTCTTTAGGAAAATGCTGCAAGAATTTTTAGGCAACCAGGAGATTGTTCCCATACCTGGAGTCTTTGTGTATTAACAACATCATTTTTATCATTTTCTGCATGCCAAGATAAATGAATGCTGTAGAAGGCAGGAATCCACAGAAAAAAAACCAATAAAACAGTGTACAAATAATAAACATTTTTCTTATTCTTTCTCTTGCTGTTTTGGCTAAGAGATAAAGCAACCAATTATCTTATCTGATATTTTTTGCCAGTAAAAATTGTCCATGGAAGGAGGATTGGGCTTTTCTTGTGTTCTCTAAATGAGCAGGTTTTAATCAGACCTCAGGTGCACCAAATATCTTTCTCTTCATTCAAGGCAAATTTCTGATGCTGGTTGTGAATGACTCTTTGCCTACAGAATGCAATTATTTTACAAAAGGGAATAACGAGTCCTTTACTTTTGTCAACAAGACATTTTACTAAATTTACTGGTAATAGAAACATGAAGTCCTTCCATATTTCTTAAGATTTACAAGGACAATAATCTAAACCAGAAGGAGAATATGGAAGAAGAAACTGAAGACTGAACTGGACACACTTTGCTAGATGAAGAAGCAAAACTAGAAAAAAATAACCTTCCTTAAAACCTCTCTGTATAATGTATATATATTTTAAAATCTATTGAATGGTAGGATAGTTTGGGTTGGAAGGGATTTTTAAAGATCATCCAGAGAAACCCTCTTGCCATGGGTAGGGACAACTTCTACTAGGTCAGGTCCCTTACCTTCTACTAGATCATGCCCTAGGAATGAGGAATCCACAGCTTCTCTGGGTGGTCTGTTCCAGTGCCTCACTGCCCTCACAGTAAAAAAATTCTTCCTTAATCTAATCTAAATCTACACTTTTTAAGTTTAAAACCATTATCCCTTGTCCTATCACTACACACCCTTGTAAAAAGTCCCTCCCCAACCTTCTTCTAGGCTCCCTTTAAGTACTGGAAGGATGCTATAAGGTATTCCTTTCAATTTTCTGGTCATCTTTGTGGCCCTCCTCTTGACTCATCCCAGTAGAACCATATCCCTCTTATGCTGAGGGCTCCAGAGCTGGGTGCAGTACTCCTGGTGAGATCTCACCAGGGTGGTGTAGAGGGGAAGAATCACCTCCCTCAGCCTCCTGGCCATGGCTCTTCCAGTGCAGACCAAGATATTATTGACTTTCTGGGCCCTGTGAACAACTTGCTGGCTCACACCCTATTTTTCTTCCACCGTCTACCCCAAGTCCTTCTCCTCAGGGCTGTTCTCAACCCATTTATCCCCCAGCCTTTAAGTGGACACTGAGGATTGCCCCAACCCAGCAGCAGAACCTTACACTTGACCTTATTGAACTTCATGAGGTTCCCATGGGCCAACCTCTCAAGCCTGTCAAGGTCCCTTTGGAACCAATTCTTTCCTCAAAACTCAGGGAACAAGATCACTTTCTACATAGGGTGCATCAAGGTTTTCATCTCCTTTGAAATTAATTTACATCAAATTTTCTACCCTTTGGAAACAACAATGAAGTGGTAGGGACAGTAAAAAAAGCAACTAGGTTAATAATTTCACCCCAACTTTTAGCTATCAATAAAATGTAAGCTCAAATCAAAAGTTTGGTGGCTTTTTTCTTTCTTTAATTCTAAACACTCTTTGACTTACAGATACAGACCCAATTTACAGACCCAAATACAGACCAAAGTGATTTATCCACCTCAACTAAAACAAGAAATTGAAATTCATAAGGTTTTATATATCTATTGCTTTTTCCCTTTTTTTTTCTTCTTATTGATATCATAATGGTTGGTGTGCAAAGGAAATATTTCCCCAGATTTATGTTCCCTCAGAATAAATCAGTAGCCTACTGACTGTTAAATTTTAGAAAACTTAGCCAAAACCAATATTACATATAATAACCAAAAAAGGTTATGATATATAATAAGGTAATAAGATAATAAACATATTAAATATTATATAATCTTATAAGTAATATAACAAGATAATGAAGGGGTTTTGCAGAAGAAGCAGAAGCTCACAGCAAGGGTTTGTTCTTTTATTAAAGGAACAACATTCCATCAAGCATCTTGAATTCTATGGTCACTGTATTGCCAATGTATGAGGTTTTTCTCATTTCTCCTATTTTACATTCCTATGAGAGGTGGACTGAAAAATGGGGGTATTTGTGACTTTTAAAAGCAGTAAGGCTACACTCACCTTTACTTTTATTGTCCTGAAAAGAGGATGATTCCCTAAGACTAGTGCAAACAGAACAAATAATATAAATAAATAAAACCCCAAAATAAAGCTCCCACCTCAGCACACAAAAATCTCTTTTCTCCACCTAACCAGCAAGTCCTACAAGGGCAAATGAGATTAATCAACCAGCACAATTATGGTGGTTCAGATTCCAGTAAGCAGCTTGGAAGTAAACTTCTGCCACATCACATTTTTTGTGTGTAAAGCCTTATCCCTTAAGGTTTGAACATAAGAATTTAACTGTGATACTGAGAGATCCTTCTGAATCTTCCTTCCTGCTTGCTTCTTTCTTCCAACAGGTCAACATGCAAAGTTTCTCTCTCTCTTTCTACATATATGTATATTTACACACACATTGCTTACACAATTAATTACCTCTATAATATATAAGCCTTCCCAATAGGTTTATTATGATTTAGCTTGAGATTGTTAATTTTTCTGCACTATTTGATATTTATCAAGGTTTAAACACAGATATTTTCCTATCAGGATAGTCTCTAGGAAAGAAAAAGAACATCTAAGTGAAAACTTCGAGTTTCAGGAAGAATGGGAAATGATCTTTTGTCCAATTATGGGGTTCCTTTAATAGGAAAAAAAAAAAAAGAAACTCATAGAAGTCATAATTAAAAGGAAATTTTTATTTTGCTTTTTGAAATAACATTACAAAAAGAGTGTCAGAATATAATGTGCAAAATTACAGGGATCATTGTCATGAGTTCCTTGCTACTTCTTTTTTTTAAAAGGAGTTGGCTATGAACCATACTTGCAGAAGTCCTCTTAGGATTGGCCAACAGAGAAGAAAACTCCCCTTGGAACATGCAAGGTGCTCTGATATAAAGATTGCCTTAGCTTTCAACTTTTTCCAAACTACCTAAAACCACTGACCCCCAAAACTCACAGATAAAAACACGGAGTTAACTTGAAAGAGATTTCATTGGGTTTGACTGTTTCTTCACTGACCTGAAATTTTCATCCAAGGACTTCATTCTCCCTGATATTCTTTCAGCATTTCCTTGCAGAGATTAAATTTTGCTAAGAAGAGGTGAGCATAACAGGGAAGAAAATTGCTCCGGGGTCCAAAACTGGTTTCCTCTTCTGCAAGTTGAACTTCTCCATCCTTTTTGCACCAGTTCAAGTCCATCATGGCTGAGGGCACGTTCTCCTTCGTGCACATCCTCTAAGTATCTACGTACAATACCTGCTTGTCTCAAACCACTGGCAGTAAGATACACCTCTGCTTGAGATAAACTGGGTGGATGCTGAAGAGGGGCAATAACTTGAGCTCAAACAGAGGTTTCTGCTTCAAGGCTGTCTCTGCTTTACCAAGTTTTACAAAGAGCAGTGGTTGCCTCATGTTTTTTTTCTTTCAAACTGCTCAAGCAGCCTTTTAATGTCCAGCGACTCTCTAGGGACTCTGTGGCTTACAGGAGATACAGAATCGGCAGGTGAAGAGTCCTGTAAATTGAAACAAATAACAAATTTTTTAGCCAATAAAATCCACTAGCTTCATTTTTTTTATTATTATTATTATTTATTTAGTCTTAACAAAGTTATATAAAAGATGCTACTTGCTGGATACAGACTGAACTTACTTCTGAAGCCAGGAGATGTCTTCACCAGTAAGAAGCAGGATCCTGTGCTCTGCCTGGCTACTTCAGAGAACATGGAAAGGGAAAGA
>NW_008581333.1:4949-10214 GCF_000691845.1 Merops nubicus
AGCATCTCCGAGGTAGATGCTGAAGATGGCTTTAAAATAAAGCTGGTGACTAATAACTAACCCTTTTAAGAACCTTCAAGGAGCACCAGAGGCTTGTGGTAAATGCTCATTGTGTGTTTGCTAAAAACACCCTCTTCTTCCAGAGGATGGAAAAGCAAAACAAATTTACAGCCTACTTCTTGGGAAAGGCTTTTATTCTATACTCTGAATTTATGCACTTTTAAAAATATTTACCATTTTTAATGCATTTAGCAGGAGGTCACTGAAACTATTTCTTCCTGAGATGCTTTCTTGCATACAGTACCACGTTCTCTCCCTCTGTGTCTTGCAGGGAGAGAGGACAAGAGGCTTTGACATAAGGTCTGAATAACTTCAGCATTATTTTGAAGTTCAAAAATAGGTGATGCCACCACTACCAACAACAAAATCATACTGCTGGGTGGATTGTTGCAAAAATAACACTTGCTTCCTTTGCTCCACGCCTGCTTAGGGTCAGTTTTTGAGAGATAACCATTATTTTTTTTGTTCAAAAGGCCCTCAGGTCTTCATAGGAAAAAAATACCTTCTAACTGTTTTGGCAAAACAACCTATTACAAGTTCTCATCAATATTTTATTCGATTGCAAAGTTTCCTAAGTACCTTTTTATTCCCCAGTCCTCCTGTACTAGTCAAGCAAGTTGATGTCAATCAAACTTAAGACTACTGAAGGTCCCCACATAAGAGCTTCAAGCCAACAGAGGTTTGCTGGACCAAATTCAACCTATCTACTGTAGCTTTTAAGGCAAAATCAGGGTCTATAAGTTAAGTTCAAGGCAGCAATCACTCACTTGCTTAAGACTCAGCACACAGATACTGCTTTGGAAACACAGATAAAGGTGGTCATGATACCTAACACACAACTCTGTCATCCATGCATGGTCTCTTTTGGATCAGAAGAATGTAAAAAGGGCAAAGAGGAATGTTAATATATTCTTTTGTTACACCCCAGCTTCATGTTCTGGATGAACTGTTTCAGTTCAGTCAAACAACACTCTGAGCCTCTGTTGGATTCTTATTTTCTGCTTAGCAATAATATTGCTATAGGAGCAGAGATTTCATGCACAGTCTTGGAAAAAATAATCATGACAGTGTGTTCTGGTGTCTTTCTCTCTCCATCTCACTTTTAATATAATTTTTATGTCATACATTCATGCTAAGGCAATATCATCCCAGCAGTCTATGAGCACACTTAGAGCAATGGATTCTAGCAACATGGCTTGAAGTCGGTCTCATGAGAGATCAAAGCAAGCAGTGGTCTCATGGTCAAAAAAAGCAACACACTAGCTAAAAATAAGGATGAAAAGGCAGCTAATATTTACCTAGAGTACAAAAGTATGTGTTTAAGATAAGATAAGCTGTGAACTAGTCCTGAAAAGATTAAAAATAGCACCTTTCTTTTAAGCTTCTGACATGAAACATTGAATTACCCTGTGAAAACTGAAAGATACTTTAGCTACACCATGTATGAAAATGCACTTTAAACTGAGTAAATTATCAGTACTTAGGGACAGCATATCACAGGGCCCATAATCTTTGAATTTGCATACCTGAATCATTTACATTGAAAAATTATCTGGCTTCTTTCAAATATTACTGCACAAAGCAACTCTGAAATGTTCATTTCACCTTTTACATCTGTTATACATGCTGCTAAAACTGCATTCCACGTCTGGAAATAAAATAGACTCTGTCAAGCCAGCCTAAATGGAAAAAGTCAAGATTATTAGTGGAGCCACACATCTTAGGTTGGGTTCTAGGCCATCCAAGACTCCCAGAGGTCTCCCCCAAGCAGCATTTGTATGGTTGTATGAAGTCAGCTCATGCAATTTGTTCATTATTAGGGCTCTAATAATAATGAGAGAGCTCTAATCTCTGTTACACATGTCTATAGGAGTAAAAAGCAGGAAATAAATCTCTTTTTATTTCTTTCTTCTCTTAATGGCCAAATTCAGACAACAGCAGATACAACAAAGGCCAAGGAAAGATGTGAAAACTCTTACAAATCCACAAGCTTCAGACAGGAAGAACAGGGCCAGTTCTTCTTAACTCCATGCCATTTATTAAAGTTTTGACCCTTAAAATCTCTATTAACTATTCTTTTTTTATAGTAGCCAGCCAAAGAAACTGCAGATACTTACTGTAGAGGGTTGACAGAAGACTGCATTCCAAAGGAAAAGAAAAAAAAGTCCTGTATAATTGAGGAAAAAGCTTATATAAATAATCTGATTTCATTATGATAAATAGAATTCCATCAACATTTAGGAGAGCTTTTGTTATCTATTTCTGCAGAAAGCATCACCATCCTATTGATAGTTTCTCCTCATATATGGTTAAACAACTTTGAACTATTAAGACAAGAAGCCTGTGTTCCTTGATGGAAATACTTGCTCTTAAAATGGACATTTCTTTAAAAAAACTGTTCATATAATACATATTTCCTCTCTTTCCATAGTGCAAGTCTTCCTTCTGCTCCCTCTGTCTCCTCAAATTAAACAAAGCCTTAGCTATACATTATGAACTATTCATTTCAATAACTGTCTTTTATTTTTCAATGATAAATGGATTAAATACACATCCTGAAATGTCTGTGCTATGCTTTTCAAGAGAGAAACCAGACTAACTTGAATTTTTCAAGCAGATAAAAAAGTCAAAACCTGTATCTCTGCAAAACTGGTTAAGAAAATTAATTAAGGAAGAAATGTTCTTGTAATTTTGGCACAACATGCAAACAATTTCACTCATGTATATTCCATCTACATGGGTTAATGCTGCTTTGAATTTCTGTGATATTTCACTGCATTCGCTTTTCAGTGAAAGGGTTATGAAGGAGCTAACTTACCATTAATTCATTCTGCTACAGGGCAGAAGCTTGATCTGAGCTACCAATTCTTGATTTGAAACACGTTGATGAATATGAAACATTTTGTCTCCTTTATTAATCACAAAGTTTTGTAATTTTGCCCTTCGAAGCAATTAATTTTTTTTTTTCTTTAATTTAGAAATTGATTTTGAATTCATAAGAAGAGCAGCTCATTGTCATAATCCTGTCAGTGCAATGTAATGAATACAAAGTAGCATCCAAATGGAGTGACAATGAAAAGGAAAAAGGCTTTATTCTGAAGCTCAAGGAAAGAAGGCAGGAGGTCCATGCAAAGGATGAGGAAAACCAAAATGTTATTTTATCAGGCAGCTTGAGAAGAAACTTACTGTTGAACCAAACCATTAAAGACAACCCTATCTCATAAACCAGCTGAAGAATCACAGAATTACCAGACAGCTGAGGTTGGGGAGGGTGTTCTAGAGGTTGTCTTGTCTAAAAGCCCCCTGCTCAAGCAGGGTCATCTAGAGCTTGTTGCCCAGGACCAGGACCAGGCAAGGTTTTAATTTCTCCAAGGATGGAGACTCCACAACCTCCCTGGGCAAACTATTGCAGTGCTATTGACCCCCACAGCAAAAAAATGTCTTCTGATGCTCAGAGAGAAGCTCCTGTGTTTCAGCTTGTGCCCATTGCCATTGGTCCTGCCACTGAGCACCACTGAAAAGAACCTGGCTCTTCCAAGCACCCTTCCTTTGGCTATTTAAATGTATTTATAAGATGCCCCTGGGCTTTCTCTTCTCCAGGCTCTCCAGAGCAGACTCTCTCCATGATGACCATGCCTTTCGTGTACTGGGAGCCCACAACTGGACACACCACTGCAGGTATGGCCACAGCAGTGTTTAGAAGAGAGGGAAGACCATCTCCCTCAACCTTCTGGCAATAATTTGCCTAATACAGCCCAAGGTACCATTAACCTTCTTTTCAGCAAGGACATTTTGCTGCCTCATGTACAACCTGGTGTCCACCAGGACAGCAAAGCTGAAGACTTTAAGCCAAAGGATGATAAAAAGTTCAGTTACCATTTCACAGGTTTTTTTGGCAGATTGTGAAAGACTTGATCAGAGAATTTTAAATCAGAAACTCCTGGATTTTTCTTTTTTCTCCATTTTTCTACATTTTAGAGGTACAAGATTGCTACCCAGCTCGTCATGTTTCTTCATGCACACAGAGGCCAGGATTTTAGGGGACTTTGTGTGACACTATGTGAAGTTGTGCACTCAGTAGCTTTTACAGTATTAGTATTCTTTTGAGCTTTTTTATTTCAGTTAAGGTTGCTCCCTCCACTAAAATTAGAGCCAATATTAACTTCATTTTTTCCTCTAAGATAAAGGGGAGATCGTCATTAATTTTCTACCTCATCAGATGCTTTCAAAATTTCTTTTAGCAACTTCAATATAACAAAGGAAGCTATTGACACTTCATGTTTCCTGTGAGATGCCAAATATAGAGACCTTAAAAATGGAGCATTGGGTTTAATTCCTAGAATTTCTACCAAAAGAGAAGAAACACCCTTAGCAATGTGAAGAAACAAAAGGTGAGAAAAGAGGTGGATTCGAATATCAGCCCAATCTGTCAGTGTTTCTTGTTCTTGTCTTTTGAAAGAAGCTTAACTGGGGTTTTATCATCTTTCTTTCTTTCTCCTCTTGTGCATCTTGCATTTTTCTTCACATTTCTTTTTTATAGGTTTGCTCCTTTTTGATGTTCTTTAGCAGGTCAGAAACTCATCTCTCAACCACTCCCTCCTGCACATCCTCCCCAATGTACCTCCCTTCAGCTCCCTAGAACCCACAATATACTTTATCCCACAACAAAACAAGAACAAAATGTTACTATTCTGTATTTTTACAGCCAATTTCCTATAATTACTTCCCTTTGTATTATATAACAGAGGGTACAGTACATCATCTTCAAGAACACTGAGGCTTCTTCTCAACTATTTTTAACAGATTTCTGTTTCTGCTCTTTTTCCAACTTCTTTTCTGCAACTCCCTTGCCATCTTTCCCACACTCTCAGTGCCTGGTTTGACAACAAACACCAAATTTTTAACCCTCCTGCTCAAGATTAATTGAGGCAATGAATTATTGAGTCTGGATGGGTAAGGTGTTTTTTTTTTACCTTAGTTAAAGATCAAAAAATATAACCTGGTACACTGTAATACATAAAATATTTGAGTTAATCTGAGTTTACATCATTTATTGTTCACTGAATGACACATTGAAGTTTTATTCTTTTTAAGCACCTTGATAATGCTACACTTTTATAAAACATTGACTGAATATTGAGTAAATAGAAAAGAAATCTATAAAAATGTATATATATTACATTTAAATATATATTATAGTGTGTA
>NW_008581334.1:0-26995 GCF_000691845.1 Merops nubicus
CCCCGATCTCCAGCCGAGCCAGGTACCGTCGTTAGCCAATCGCCACTGACTCCATGTGCCGCAACATGCCAGTGTCCCCACCCCTGTGTCTGCCATCCGTCCCAGTGAGCGGGTTTCTGTGGGGTTTGTCTTTCTGTTCTGTGCGTCTGCGTGCATCTGTGTGTGCGCATCCCTCATCGGCAACGAAATTCCACTGGCCGCGGCCAGCAGAATTTTCTTTGCTCTCAGTTCCTTGTATCCTTTTCTGTCTTCATTCTGTAATGTAAATGTAGTAAAACTGTACTGTATGAATTGGCCGGGGCTTTTGGTTTTTTTTGTGTTTTCTGTACTTTTTTACTGTCCTTAAAATTTATCAAACTTTGATAAATTTAATCTATGTTTTTTATGTAAATTTCTTTCCAATGTCTTTGTCTAAAGCACTTGCACCGATGTTTGTCAATGACTTGTACATACCTGACTTCTGCCCACTTGTACTTTAGTATTTCTGCCGTATTTTAATATATCTCACCTTTGTTTTGAGCTTACTGCATGCTTATGCGATGCTGTGATTTATCGCTGTCCTGAAAACTGCTCCTACAGCAAGTTCTTTTGTTTAGTTAAGGCAGGCAGACTCTCTCCAGCTCTAGGCCACGTGATGCTTTCAGGACTGTGAAACAGTTCACTGTATTTATTGTGTATTGTTAGGAATCAAAAACCAAATCTCCTTACATCTTCAACAGAGGTACGTTGGGTTTTTTTCCTCATGAAAACCAAGAATGTCACACAGAGCCTCGGGAGAGAAATGAAAGTGTTTGGGGTTGGCAAATTTCTCCAACAGTGAGAAAATGGAAAAGAAATAAAGACACGGGAAACCTGTACTTATCTTTATTTTATATGCTAATACTGATATTGTATCATTTTGCTACGCAGAGCTTTATTATTCATTTGACAGAACTCAGTGCTGAGAGTAACAATTGGGAGAAGAGGTTTCCCTGCACAGGAGGTGAATGCCTTCTGGCAGGCTACGGGCACCGTGTGTGTGTCTGTGTGTATACATGCACAGAGAGACAGAAACATACATGTGCACGTGCACATACACGGAGGTGTGCACATACACGGAGGTGTTCACTCACAGGCACCCTTGCTTAGATGGGGACCTCTCAATCAGCTTTCAGGGAATTTGTCCCCACAGTCCTGCTGAAGTGGCAAACTCCCCAAGGACCACTTTGCCGTAACATGTGCAAGTTGTTTGTAGCTTCGTGAGTTGCTTCTAGAAGATCTTGACCAAAGTAGATCCTGAAGGAGTAAGGTGGATGTGCTCAATCCAAACAGCCACCTACTTGTTAGGGAGGTTGTATTTGGGTAGCTGAGTCCATACAGGTTACAATTCTTTAACCTGTGAAACTGATGCAGAACCTTGCACATTTCTAAAGTGTGTTTTACAGGAAAAAACCAAAGACATAATGGAGATTCAGAATAACAGCCCATTTAAATACCCCACCTTCCTTCATCTAAGGAAGAAATGGGGGTGATTGCACTTCCAAAGGTTTCGAGTGTCCCAGTGTTCATGTAGTGTATGAGTTTTGATTAAATGGGTCTTACAGCAGACATGATGCTTTGCTGGCTGCTCAGTGGCAAAGGCACCTTGGGTGTTTTGAAGGGATTTGAGTCTCTCAGTTTATACTAAGAACTAAACAATAAGCCTTGAAAGCAGAAGCTGATGTGATAGAAGATATAATGAGACTCTTAGAAGCTGCAGCCAGGGTTCACTGGAACTGTGGAGGAAAAATTCACCTCACTTCACACGGAAGAAAGGAACAAAGATGATAAGAGAGATTTTCAAGTGACTGCAGAGGGTGATCTTGTTAATTGAATGATGTATGGTATGGGTACGGCTTCATGAAAAACAAGAAGAACTGGTAAAAGCTTTCTTTACCCCTAAATCTTCCCTCCAAGCTGTTAATCTCTTACTGGCCATGTATTGGGTTGCTGTTTATTATGATGCGAGAATTTTTTAAAGGTCTAGGTTTGCCCAATTCCAGCAGAATTGTGACAAAAGTCTTATTATCTCAATAGCAGATGCAACCATCACTTTGTGTTCTTCGTACACCTATTGTATCTTAATGTGCAAATAAGCGATGAGAGGCGAAAGTTTGGAAACAGCTGGGTTGTTTTTCCCCCCTCCTGAGCCTGGCGGGTTGTGGCAGACAGGGTGTTTATTTTCATGGCTGTGGCTATTGACTGTGTTGATACGAATTTCCTTAACCACATCGTAATCAGCAGTTAGACTTCCCAAAAGATGAAGAGGATGCATCCTGTAGCAACCTCTTTGTTGCTGAGCTGGGCACAGCTCACGTCTGTACAGGGATCTGAGATCTGGGAAAGGGTAATCACTGCTGATTGCTTTTCTCAGATCTTCATAGATCCCAAAGTGATGTTTTCCAAAACGTTTAACTTGGGGAAACAAAAATCAAATTTGCAGCTGAGCTCCCGACGCCCATCGTTTTTAATACTGAATCATCCAAGGAAGTGGTGAGGATGCTTAGCAGTTAAAAATAGGTCTGATGTAAGGAAACCTAAATTATAATTGGCTAGTTAATATTAGCTAATTATGTAGCTATTGGCTTTTAACTCCCCTATGCCTTATTTTCTTGTTTGTTTATTGGTGTAGGAATTGTGAGGATTAACTAGTTAATATTCACAGAACATACTGGTGGTGTATGGAAGGTAAGCATTATAGTGATCACTTATAAATGAAAAGAAAGGGCTTACAAGCAGGGGTATGAATTACATGGCTGGTCTCTGGTGGAGAACACCTTAAAATTCTCTAGTGTAGCAGCAACCACCAGTTACCAGGCAGAGAGCACTCAGCTCTGTAGTTCTGGGGCATGGTGAGGGCATTTTGAAAGAGCTGGTTGCAGGAATTAACCTTGGATAGAGCTGTGAATTAACTGGATTTAAACTGAAAGATAAACACAAGTTTTTCTTGCAACCAAAGTCAGTGATTGTGTAAGGACAAAGGTTAAGAAATAAGGAAGTAGTAGAGGAAGGCAAATGGAGACCTTGGAACTGTAACGTGGCAGAAATATGGAATATATTTGTGCTACAGAGGTGGTGTATAGCTGCATTTCCTACTTACATATCTCAATACAAATATGCTACAGAGGAATGTAAGGAGCAGAGGAGTTTACAAGGCATTGCATTCTGTGACACCTAGAAAAGGTTCTCCAGTGTTAGCAGAGAGCTTACAGGGAAAGGAAAAATGTTCCAGAATGTACAGTAAGTTATATCTTAGAGATAAGAAATGGATGAATAAAATCAGAAAAAGTGAAAGTCCATCTGAGTTTGGCTGTTACGTGGAAATGAAAACAAGTGTGGCTGATTGTAGCCATGCAAGTGGACAGAGAGCAGCAGAAGTTATCCACTATATGAGGTTGGTCAAGTAGAATAAGCATGGTCCAAGGATGCCCCAATAACTAACTCCTCACCCATACTGTTGTAGCCTCTGTGCTGGTGCCAGAGCCAGCTGCAGAGGCATGGCTGGGTGTTTCACCCTGCAAATGCTCAGTCATAGCATGGGACCCCCACAGTGTATAAAACTGTGTGTAGAGCAGGCAGGATTTGGAGTCACAGGTCTCACTGCCTCCCTGCCTCCTGTCGTTCACATCTTCACCTCAGGTGACAAGGGATTGCACTCTGCCAATGGACTCAGGGACCCCTGTCACATCCAGGACACGCGCACTGCGTGTCTGTCATGAAAGCAGAAAGCATTTCAAGCAGCCTGTGCTGTGGGAGTCCCTCTCCTGGTGAACTGAGCATCACACATCCCTATTTCTAATGTACATAAAATCATCTCTGGGCCACTGCTGGGCTTCTCTGAAACAGTCTTCAGCACACCAAAAATCCACTTGTTTCTATTTTAAGAAAAAGGAGCCAGTATAACTATCTCCAGATTTTTGCTGCAAATGAATTTTGCAAAGTGAAGCTTGTTTTCATTAAGCCATAGACAGCTATTAGAAAATCACAGTTATATAGCACAGTGATGCATGTTGGTAATGAAGATACACGATCGGAAGGGAAATAGACCCTTTGAAAACAAACCTCCTGGTAGTTACAATGTGGTATTTCAGCTTTTCTGCAAAGCAGAGCCTGTTTTCAGACAGATTTCCACCAAACCGTGTACCTTATCTGCAAATGTGCAGCCTCTCTGCATGCTGCCTGCCAGTTAACTTGTGTTTCAGCAGGATGACAGGACTGGCCTTTACTGTTACCTCCTCGAGGTTTGCTATCTTAATTCTGAAGGTTTGCGTGCCTCCTAAAGTCTGGTGTCTTCTTGGGAGGGGACTGAGCAGGTGAGGGGAAAGGCAGTGATATCTAGCTCCAGTTTGAGCAAGGAAAGAAGATTTAAACTTTACAGTGATGATCAAAGTAAAATCCAGAAACCATGCTGGAGTGGGAAGGAATAATGCAGGGGAGGGAATGGAGATACATGAACAGCTATGAACTAGGGAGTTTCAACTTGCATTGAAGGAATGAAGAAGGAGCTAGAAACTGTATCAGAGTCAACACTGACATTTTTTGTGGCTTATTTTAAAAAAAAAAAAAAAAAGCAGCTTAGCTCATGACTTGCACATGGTATCTGCCTGAGCCCCCAGCAAGCTGAGACAGCGTTTTTCTTTCCCCTGTAGAACCCCATCAGTGAACATGACACAAAAGGGCCACGTGATGGGCAAACAAACCGTTACCTTCCAGAGCTGAGGAGAGCTTTCACTTATTTTATGATTTCTCTGAATATAATGTAGCAAAGAGGAAGGGCCTACAATTTACAGAATGGACTTGGCCATGTAATTATTGTCTTGCACCAAATGAAGTAGATCCATCAATAGTTTGAGTGAGTATCTTTGATGGGCATGACTTTTAGATACAAGTTGGTTCTTTAGTGGGTCAACACAAGCCCAGCTCTTAATACCTGTAGCCTTGGTTGTGTATACAAAGCGTATTAGAGTCCACGTGTGCCTTGCAGGCGTTGTGCTCACCCTGTAATTAATGAATGCAAGAAGGGTAAATTGTTACTATTATGGCTATAATTATTTTTGAAGGCACCTAGACAAAGTACTTCCCCAGTGAATTGACATTATTATGCTTTAGTTGGCAAATGTGCGTACGGGCTCTGCGCTACTCCGTGAGCGTCAATGAGGCGTCTGTGCTCCTCTGTTGCTGGTGCAGGGGTGCAGAGCAGGCAGCAAACCCCCCACAGCCGCTGGGCATCCCGGCGGGGCTGGGCTGGGCTCCTGGCTGCTGCACTGAATGCATCCTGCTGCTGAAAAAGGAGCACCTGTAAATCAAGACCCGCTGTTCCGTGCCTGGTCACAGCGGTCTCTTTTTGGCTTCCATTCTATGACAGAAGTACAGTTGTTGCAGGTAGGTGGAGAGCTGTCAGGCTGAAGTGCTGCTTCGTCTGGTCTGAGTGCCAGGGAGGAGGTAAGCACACCAAGCAGGGGTGCTGCTGGGAGAGCTGGGGTCTGCCCCGTGGCACAAAGCCGTGGTGTCGGTCAGGGCTGAGGAACTTTGCTAGGTGATTCTGCTTGACAAATTGCAGCCTGAAACTGGTGTCAGATCCTGGTGATTCTTCTTTGGAGTGTCTGTCAGTGCAGGGGGTTTGCACTGAAAAACCAACCTCTGCCAGACTTGCTCTCTGGGCAGGGGGAAAAACAATTGTCTTGGTTAAAGATCTCAGAGGAGATGTGGTCCCGGATTCCTGTTGAGTAGGAGTATCTAACTCATTACTACTCTGCTATGGCTTTGTCTGTCCCTCTTTCTTCCTTTAATTTTCAAATATTTTGAAAGTCTGTTGTGTTCTTTGGATGGAGAATAGCAAACCATATGAAACAATTCATGGGATGGTGGCAATCATTTTCCTCTTCTCCCTGTGTGTAAATGCCAAGCATTGCCCTTCAGACAGTGCAGGGCCTCTGAGATCTCTGTCTCTGGGCTCCTCGAGCCAACATTCTGGTTGTTCCTTTCTGATACTTGATCTTTTTCCTCATTCAGAACGTATGTCCACAGTGTGGGCACGGTCCCATGCCTCCCACTCTGTAATCAGAGTCCTGTGGGGTTTTGGTCTGGGCTTTTCTATACACTATTTATTGCTTTGCATGGTAGCTGCTATTTTTGGTTGTGAAGCTATTTCCTTCAAGAGACTTAATGACTCCTTATGTTTAACCATCACCTTTATTAAGGCTTGGGATAGTCATTGGATCCAAAACCTGCTTAATGTTGGCCACGGGGATCTACCACAGTAACGTTTGTGGTGGTGTCTGGGAGTCATAGTCATAAATACGGTCCCATGTTGGCAGACAATGTGTGTAGAACAAAGAGTGTCCCTGCCCCCAGGATCTGTGAGCTCAGGGCACAGATGAGAAAGCAGCTGCAGATGGGAGCGGGTTGGTGAGTATGTGACTGTCAGGATTTGCTCAAACTTCTGTTTACGTGAAATTAGAAAGTGCAAAACCTACTTTGAGTACAATCTACTTTATCTTTGACAGTGATTTTAATTAGTTTTATATGCCACTAATACAAAGAGATGCATTTGAATGTCTAAAAATGGGAAACCGGGTAAATTTTACTAGGAAAATTTTACAAATTATGTCCTCCCCCTCCAGAGGAGAAGTCTTTAGTGTCTGTGTAGGCAAAACCAAAGGAATGTAGACAGAGAGTGAATTTTGTGGATGCTGGTTTTGCAAACAGCTGGGAGAAGGAAACTCCACTGGGTCCTACCTGGGAGGAAGGATGGGCATGGAAGAACCTACGGTGGGCTACAAAGAGAAACCCCTGGCACAAGCACTTCACTGACAGGACATGGGCCAACTTTTACCTTAAGACAATGCCTGGATTTCACCAGCTTGTAGCTTGAGCATGTTTGAGAATCTGAATTGTCCTGAGCAGCAGGATTTTGCCTTTGGGTTCAGGCAGAATGTTCACAAGAGTCAGAATTGAGCCATCACACTGACTGTCACCAGCTAGAAGGGAGTGCAGGGGCATGAGCTGTGTCCTGAAGTATCACACAGCCTCCTGGAGGGACTTGGCACTGCTGAAAATCTGTGAGAACTTGGATTTCAGAGTATGTCTGTGCCTTCCTAAAGTGCAGCAGAGCTCCATGCCCACGAGAGGGAGCGGTTGCATCACTTTACACAGTTCTATTGTTTGGGTTTGGGTTTTTTTTTCCCTGCAAGGACAAGTATCTTGCACACACGAAGACAAAATTCTGCTATCGTCAGTCCAGCTAAATATGCTGTCAACATTTGGGTTGAGAGCAACAAGAAGAACGTTAATGCTTTAGGGAAGGCTCTGCAATGCATTGTGTTGAGTTTCAAGCTTGGATCTGGTCTTACATAATCAGTGCAGGGTTTAGAGCAGAGCAAATTGTTTCTAAATATACAAACTGCAAATGGAGAACACTTACTAAAAAAGAAAATGCAGACATTGAAGTGGCTGGAATTACCCCATCCATCATCCCTCACCTCCAAGGCACGCCTGACTGATTGGCAAGAGAAGCAAGTGTGTCCAAGCCACCTTCTGCTGGCAGACAGCCCTGCTGGTGCTGTCCCAACAGCTTTTCCTCAGCGTCCAGCCGGGCTGGTCGTGCAGCAGGAGCAGGTCACTGCTTTGCTGGCTCCTGCTTTGCCAGGACTCTGGTTTCGGTGCGTGAGCAAGGACACGCTCGGCAGCACTGGCACCACTGTGGTGGGCTCTGGTCCACAGCCTGGCGGAGGCTGGGGGGAGGTGGATCTGCTGCTATGGTAGGTCCCAGGGCCCAAGCATGGCTCTGGTGACTCTCCTGCTGCATATGACTCAACAGCATGAGTTTCAGGCACAAAATAAGAGACGTGTCAGGGAGCAGCGGTGATGGAGGAAAGGAGGTCAGCTGTAGGAGAAGTAGAGCCACAAAAAAGAGGGTGTCAGACATGGGGACAGAGTGACCAGCCTCTGAGCTCCAGACCTGGAGTCTGTCTTCACAACTTTCCTCACCCTCAAGCACCAGCTTGGCTGCCACCATTTCAGCTGTGGTGGAAGAGAGTGGGAGGAAGAATAGTCCATTCCCTTACTCTGATCTCTTCTTGTTCTTGCACATGCCTTATAAGCTTCACAGGAGAGCATAGAGAGGGGCTAGCTCCTTGCAGAAGTTCTTGAAACTTTTTCAAGTACAGCAATATTCTGACAAAGAAGGAAATACAGCCTTTATGAGGGTTCACACCTCCTGCTCAACATTTTTTCACTGCCTTTACCAAGTTGTCTCTCAGATTGGGAGTTACAATTTCTTTAAAAGGCATAGGACAGGCATGAGAAGATCTCACCTGCATGGGCTGTGGCTTCAGGGGGTTACTAGTGGTGCCTTGTTTTGACAGAGTTGGGGCAATGTGTTTCAGTACTTCCAAAAATATCCTTAGCTCAGTCGGGAAGCTTTTGGGGACAGATGCTGCAGCGGATGCAGCACGATGTAGGTGGTTGTTCCCTGGAAGGTGAGATACCACCAGAGTCCCAGGAATGTGGTGAGGACTGGACTGGTGCCTCTGGAGCTGGCAGGCTCTGACATGGGGGCAGCAGCCAAGGTTGGCCTTTGCACCCAGACCTTTCTTTTGAGAGCCAGACTGGTACGTGGGTGTGTAGAATTCAATATGACATATGTAGGAACTACTAACTAATATTTCCAACGGAAGACTTTTGCAGGTTTGTGAGGTGGGGAGATACCTGCCTGGGAGCCTTACAGTGTCATTGAACAAGGTGTTTCTAAGCTGCAGCTCCTGCAGCTTATAAAACAGGGAGTCAGTGAGATCTCTGTCCTGGCCTGCCCACAACAAGATACCAAAAACTGTTTGGAAGTTCTTCCTCTCATGTTGAGCTGCTCTTACAGCATTCTGTGTGGTTCTACTAAAAATAAGTAATGACTTACAGTAATACTAAACAAAGATATGATGTAATTTGTGTGAAAATTTCAGCCCAAACATCAGTAAGTTGCCTATAAAGGAGTTTTCTTTGGTAGGATTCCTTCATTTTCAGGAAAGTTCTCTTTAAGGCGCTTCTCATTGTTTTGCTTATTCTCTTCTAAAACTTGTAAATTCATTTCAACACTTGTTCTGAGACTTGTTCTGAGTGTGCAGTTAGTTTAGTCACATTGAGACGGATGCAGTACCAGAACAACAGCAATTGCTGAGTTGATTTCAAATGGTCTTGCAACCACTATTGAAGACGTTGTGCCTTGGTTAAAAAAAAAATTTTAAAAAAAAAAAAAGCATGCAATTTCCTCCCCCCTCCCCTTTTTCTGTGTGTATTTACGTTTAACTCAGGGCAAGAATTTTATAATATTATTAAAGAAAAAGTAGAAATAAAAATGGCATGAATTCATGAAAGCATGGTTTATATATAGGCATTCTCTGTAAATGAACCAAACATTCTGTATTCTAGGTAGAACACCCTGATTTGTCTCCTCATACGCATTCCAGTGACCTCCACATGCTCCCACTTGTCTTTTACCCTTTTTGCACAGGACCTGAGTGTGTTGTCCCACGTTTCTGTTTGAACCTGGGTGCCTGAGGCACAAAGCGCGCCAGGGAAGGCAGCGTTCCCCCACCTCTGCCCTCGGGCACAAACCATCCAGGCTCTCTTCTCATGGTTGTCACCATTCCACCAGAACCTGTCGGTGTTTGTATAGCCTTATACAGTATATTGCACTTACTGTACCTGTATAGTACCTTGTCTGTATACTGTATGTATAGTCACTCATGTATGTATGTATAGTATGTTTATATATCTCTGTATATGTGTGTTTGTTCATAGTCTGTCACTAGAAACGTGTGGCTATTCATATACATTACCTGTATGCCAATTATGACAACGTATGAATGCCAGCACCCCCTTTTGATAACCTACTTTTATTCTCATTTTGTCTTGTTCAACAATGAAAATAAAAATATCATGTATTTTAAATGAGAACTTTAAAAGATTATTCTTTTCACTAGTTTGAAGGTTTCCCCTTCTGCAGAAAGGCTATTTACATGGATTCAAAAATGCAAAGATATTTCTGTTTCTCATGACTGTTTTCTGCAGTTGAAAAATATTTGGTAACAGACCAGAGTGTATAGTTTTGGTTCTCTGCTGCTCCTCAGTTCATAAATGCCCTCAACCAGCTGGACTCTGATGCTGCAAACCCCAGCTCTGTTCATGTGAGGGACTTGCACGAAGTCTGGGGGGTGACCCATGTCTGTAATGTCTTGCACATATAAATGCTGGATGTGGAAGGCCTTAGGCTGGACAGAAGTTTCTCCAGTGCAGGTGAGCCTTAGGAATGGGTGAAAATACAATTTTTTATGAGTCAGTTTGATAGAAACATTACAGACACTGTTTGTCAGACCTCTCGCATTTTACAGTCCATAGTAACATGTAATTGCCAGCTGCTAGCAGTAATTTATTAGCCCTTTGTACAATTATTCTTAGCCAGCAGAGAGCTGTAGGTAGGCTCAGTTATCTGGCCTTGAGGCAGCAAAGCGCTGGCTTATCTTAAATAGCAAAACATCCCTGTAAATCAAGGGGACGACGGACGCAGATTTTCCAGCTGAGCATGTGTTTAACTTATTCACTGAATTGGAGCTTCAGTGATAATCGGGTTTCTCTGTGAGACCCAGGAGTGATGAATTTGCTTCCTTTACAGTTAATTTTATCACTGTACTAGCTTGTCCGGCTGGACCCACCTCGGTGTGCAGTAAGTTACCGCAGCAGAGTGGCAGCAGCCACCCAGAAAAATCTCAGAAGGCAGATATTTGTGCAGGAACACAAGATTTTTGTGTGAGGAACTTGTAGGATGACAGAGGCACTGCTAGGAAGAGCCTTCACCCCAACCGAAACTGCGTCATAGAAAATCCTTTTCATTTTTTAATTTAAAGTTCCAGGGTTAAATTCTGACCTGACTCACGTCAACAGCAAATTCCTGTTTCACTCATAAACTATAACTGAAATGTCCAAGGAATGCTTGTCCTTGACAAAAACTAGGGTGGGGAAAGGCCGTGTTCCACTGACGGAGCTCAGTGATTGTGGGCCAGCAGCCTGGTCTCCAGCCTTTGTGAGTGCTCGGCAAGTAGTGGACTCCGGGGTTCAATTGGCCAATCTCGTTTTTTACATCTGGCAAAGCACATTTTCTCTCTGAGGTTTATAATCACAAGTGTATAATTCACAAGAGAAAGTAATAAAAATTATAAAAGACAATAGCAATATGCATTTTTTAAATTAAAATTGGTCAGACCCTGGCCCTCGCTTGATTTCTGTAGCAAACATCACCAGGTAGAAGCAGCACTGTTGCTGGTTGGCAGTGTGTTTGCTGGTTACAGGTGACACGAGTGTGTGTGAGTGTGGAGCTGCATGGTCTGCTCGCTGGGCACTGTCAGTCGCTGTTCCTTTCAAGGTGGGTGTTTGAATTCCCTCCCTGCTCAGGAGGTCTGAGCATGAACCCACACTGTGCTGCTGTCGTAGGCTCAGACAAGTTTGCCTGGTCACTCCAGGCAAGGGAGCCTGATTCCATGTCACACTCTGTGTCATCAGCCCGTGACATCCTTTTGGAGATCACCCCTTGGGCAGAAAAAGAGGAACAAGGTTCAGGGAACTGCTGTGCCCAGTATATCCCAGTTTATAAAGCCTGTGCTTGCCAGTCTTAGTTTCTTGCCTGTGTCTCAGCTATTCTGCATGTCAGGATGTCATGTCTCTGTTAGATTTGGGTACTCAAGGGTTAGTTTAGCAGTTCCTGATATAAATGAAATCATGTGACAGGAGGAAGAAGAGTCAAGGGGACAGGGTTAGGTACCTCGGGGGGAATGCAGGGCAGGAGTGTGCCCTGCAGGTGTGGCACTGCCCAGCACAGGCAGCAGGAGAGCTCTGTGCCGCTGGCCTCGGGCAGAGCGCTCTGTCCCTTGTCCCTCCCGTGGCTGACCTAATGCCATGTGGAATTTTCCTTCCCCATTTACAGCGATCGACAGGATGTACCATGGTGGGTGGCTTGAGTTCTGCATTTATTGCTTAGCAAGGGCCTAGAATAAGCTTTGAATTTTTGTGAGTGATCTCAACAGGAATGTGCTCTGAGATGATCCACTGCTTGAAATGAGTTGCACGAGGCACCTTTACACAGTATCCCAAATGTGAGTTACTGTACAGGCTCTTGTCTGAATGTACCACCATTCCCAGGATGCATTAACAACCAGTAGATCAAGCAGCACGTTTCAGACAGTAGTTTGATGTTCAAAAAAACCAGTCTTAGATGAGAAGAAAACACATTTCCAAGTATGATAATAATGCAAGGTCAGGAAGATCTATGGCTAGAGTGATTGCCAGTATAAAAATGGAAAGCAGGACGGTGAATTTATCATTTCAGCTTCTCTCTGATAGCCTCAGCAATAATCTGAGGGTTACTGGAAAACTTCTACATGGGAGCACGTGCAGGGCTGGTGCTGTGTAAAGTAACTGTGACATGTAGTAATTGGAAGCAATGAATCATGAAACCAGAGGTCTGGAATTAGAGGTGCTGAAGGTTTGCTAACCATTTGCTAATTTAATTTTAGGGTAAGTATTAATTCCTCATGATCTTGAATCTTTGGGAATTCCTGGAATTCCAAAGATTCTCGTCAGTTGTTTTTAAGTGGTGGATTAGTCAGGCCATAGAGTACAACACAATGTAATAAGTCTTTTAATGAGTGCTGGGTTTGCAAAAAAAGGTGTCCAGAGTTTTCTCACAATACTGTGTTGTGTAATTACATTAAGTGGTAGAGCAGTTCTTACAGGGGCTCTGGTTCTCATTTTTTTTTCTGTAGTAGTAATATTTGTAAGAAGACATACTTCCAGAAATTTAAAAATCTAGAATGATGTAAATCAAAACATTAAACACAGCAATTCAGATGTTAAAATAGCCCTAAAATGCAATGCATATACAGTTGCATAAGGTGGAATGGCAGGTGTCAATGAATTCTGTATAATGTACCGGGTGGGGTTGCAAAGTGCTCCTTCCCACCCAGCTATTTTGTCAAAATTACGACCCGTGTGTTGGGGGAATTTTACTGGAGGGAAAATAGGGCTGCTGCTTGTATCCCTTAAAAAGAAGAATTTGTGGAAGGCCAGAAGGGTTGTTTGTGTAGTGGTCAGCACCTTGTGTGTGCTTGTGATGCAAGCACATGAATGCAGAAGGATTGTTCTGACGTGGTGACTGGCATTGTCAGGCACCTTCTAGAGCATCCCCCAGAGACTTGTGGAGGGGAGCTTGCAGTGAGGAGATCCAGTGTCCCCGTTACCATGCACGAGGCATTGCACGGGGAGTGTCTGCTTTCACAGCTCACCCTGCACGCCCTGTGTGCGCCTGAACGTGCTCTTACTTTTAATCACCTTTGTGTCAATAATTAACTGCTGCTTTGAATCTAACAGTAATGGGGGAACAGGTTAGCAATATAGAGCTGTATGACTGACTGACTATCCTGGGCCAAATTATGCCATCTTTCTTGTCAATATTACTCCAGAGTACCTCTCAGAGAGAAAGGAATGCCTGCAGATTTAGCCTCTAGTTTTACCCATATTTACTGAGTCTGCAGCTGTGGGAAGTAACAAAATCCAGCTGCCATGCAAGGGCTAGAGCGAATGGTTAGCAAAAGATATAATTTTCCAAGTGCTCTTCTGAAGGCTTTTTAGATCATTTGAGGCTTTTTTTACTATTTGTTTGAACAAACTGTAGTCAAATTCTTGGACCTGTGAAGTCAGATGGTGCATTCCTGTTGGCTTCAAATGAGTGAGGATCTCACTGCTCAGATTTTCTGAAACCTGATTTTGGCTGAACTCCTGCCTTGGACAACTCCCCTCTTCACAACGTGTGCTAAGAGAACCTCCACGTCAAGCTGTCAGACAGCAGATCGTGAAGTGTGTGCTGCTGCTTAACGCAGCCCTCTGCCCCTTGCACCCGTGGCACACGGCTGTCTTCTAGGCGTGGGATTTCACACCCTCCCAAGTGGAAGTGCTTTGTCCGCCCCCATGCCTGGGACCCATCTGCACCAGAGAAAGTGCTGGCAAGAGTTTTGGTGGGAGAGCTTGGAAACTCCTGTCTGAGAACAGGCAAGGGAGAGGGAGGACCTTTTCTTCCCCGAGGATGGTAAGTGGCTTTCTGAAAGCCTTTCTTCTTCACTTGCTGTGGCCTGGCAAAACAAAGCATCAGGCTTGGCCGTGCTGGGCGGTGCGTGGCACCGCACACAG
Organism: Merops nubicus; assembly: GCF_000691845.1. Classification (NCBI taxonomy): domain Eukaryota; kingdom Metazoa; phylum Chordata; class Aves; order Coraciiformes; family Meropidae; genus Merops; species Merops nubicus. Next base: position 14,248 of record NW_008581334.1, read on the forward strand.
ACTGCGCTGGCAGAGCGCGCCCTGCGCCCGCGTCCAGGAGACCCTTCTGAGCATCTCCTCCAAAAGCTGCTGAGAGTTTGTGTTCCGTTCTATTTTATGCTGGTTTCACTTCATTACAGCCTCACACCAGCTGTTGGGCTTTCGTCCTATCTGGGATAGGCACACAGCAAAGCGTGTTTGCACATGACACCCATCATCAGAAACACGTGGAGTGGTTTTCCCCTGTCCTTCCCATCAATGAAGCACTGTCCCCTCTACCCACCCAGCAGCAGAGGGAGACACAAGGGCCAGAAGAGAACAGACCTTCCTCAGCCTCATAACCTCTGAAATTTCAGCACAGAATGAGGGAACCTATAGGACTAGGAAAAAATTTTAGAAGCACCACTGAATTGTGGGACTTTTATTGCCCAGAGCTTCCCATTGCACCTCAAAAAAACCAGCAGCAGTGAAAATTGGCAAACCAAGAACTTACCAGCTGAGATGTCATGAGGAGAACCAGCTGAATGGGATATGGTGATGTCTAAAGTCCTCACATAAACTATAGTGGTAAATAATTTTTTAGGTCACTAAAAGTCCACACAGCACAAAAAAAGCCCCACTCATAGAAATGTCCAGAGCATGAAATACCAGGCGGTCAGTTCATACGTTAGAAAAGCTTCCTCAAAAATGAATGAAAATCAGCAGCATTTTCTAACTTTGTGACTAGTAAGAGAGCTGCCTACAATGTTTCAAATATTTCCCAGGCCTGGTGCTGCCGATTTTTCACTCTCTATTTTTAGTCCTGCTCCCAGTTTTTTTCTTTCCATGCCCACCCCTCATGATTTTAATTTGGAAAACGTTTTATGTTCTTTCTTTGAACACCCATATTTTGAGCACATTTGTGACCCTGCTGGTGCATGTGCCTCAGCAGCATTCTGTGGGCAGCTATGGAGGTGCCCGGGGCAGGAGCAGAGCCCCTGCCAGGGCCATGGAAAACAGAAGTGGTCCACTGTGACACCAGGGTGTTCCTGAGTCATCGTCTGTTCCCCCAAGTCTTTCTGGTTTTGTCCTGGGATTATGAGCTTTTCTCAGTACTGTCTGATGTGGCAGAGAGCTACAGCATGTACTGACCTCTGGCTCCAGGTCCTGTGCTCTCAGAGCGACTGGACTGTAGATGTTCTGTCCATAAAACCTCTGCTCCAAGACAGTTCTGAGATCTAGCTCAGGGTGTTCTATTTTAAGCAGTACATATATTTGGAAACTATCAGGACTGCAACTTACCTTTATGGAGTAATTCAAAATTTCAGTCCTGTGAGGTAAGAAGAAATGAAGACAGCCCCACTCCGAAAAACCGCACACACACAAATATACTGGCAACACTTTGCAGAGAAGGGAACTAATGTGCCTAGTTTGTTTCTCTGATCTTTGTAAAGCATTAAAACACTTACCCAAAGTGATCTTTTCTTACTTAGAAAGGCCTTCTTAGACAAAACATTTTGCATCATTTTGGAGACGTGTAAAGTTGTTGCTTTTTCTTAGTTGAAAGGTGGTTTTATAATATTACTTGTTCCGTGGCACTGCCAACATAGAACCTGAGACTATGTAACAAATCTTATTAAAATACACTTCCACAGATTTGGGAATAAAAATATCTGAAAAATAAAGGCATATAGTAAAACTAAGGTGGCAATATAGACTGGTTTCTCCTAAGGCCTTCAAGATTACAGCTGTGTGGAAGAATTCGGTTTTGTATAGTGGAAGAAGTTTCTCGCTTCTCCTTTTGATGTTCAAATTTGGAACAATTATTTGGCTTAAAGAAGATTTTTGGAAAAAGCTAGAGAATACTGAACAATCAAAGGGTTAGTGTGGTTACCAGGAGTTCCTGAGACATCCTCGTTTACAAATGCACACAGTCACAGTCAGGTGAGAGAATTCATCCAACCGCTTTACGTTGCTGTGTGGTTCCTACACACCGGGCATCATGAGGGTTTCACTGTCCCCCTAGGAGCAAGGATGTGAGCCTGCCTCCAGCACCTCCTAGGTGAATGTCCAAACTTCTGGGCCTTTGGACGGTGCTCTCCTTCACTCTCCTGCTCTATCTGATTTTGAAAAAAAAAACTTGAGCTTTAGATCCTGTATAATTTAATGAGTAAAAATTCTGCCAAAACAGAAATTGATGTACACTCAGCAGATTTCATAACTCAAAGGAGAGTCTGTGATGTAGTGCCTGTGACCTCACCAGGTTATCTCACCTTATGTTAGCTTCTAGCTCCTTCTTCCCTTTTCAGTAAGAACAGGCTTTGGGCCAATACTCTTTGGTCAAAACCCATTTTTGTTTGTCCTGTGTTGTGCCCCATTGGCTGTTGCCTGCAGTGTTGATGTGTTTTGTGCCTGGTTGCCTGCGTCCACACTTGCAGCTGAGCTCTGGCATGCTCCAGGAAGCTGCTGCTCTTCCTCGTGTGCTGTGGGACCTTCCAGCAACAGGAGAGCTGCATGGCTGTGTAACGTGAGATCTGCTCTACTTTTCTCCATAAATTAAGTTGTAAGACTGTTATTTTTTTGTGCCTCTCGCACTGAACAAATCCCTTGTTATGATACAGCAGGTATATTAGTGGTCGGGTGCATGACCAGGGGAGCAAGCCGAAGCCAGAAATGACAGAGGATATGAAAAAAAGTCAGTTCTGGAAGTAGGCGTGGGTGCCAGCAGCTCAGGCAGGGGAAGGGTTCGGCTGGAGTCTGCAGTGTGCAACACGGTAGCATCAGACACCTCCACAGCCCTGCTGGGGTCACCGAGGGTCGTGCTGTGGTTAAACTGCTGGGCTGAGCCCCAGCCTGTGAGCCTGAGCGCTGCCCTCTGCCGAGGGCACGCTGAGAGGTTAGCTAATGTCTCTGGGATTGCCTATTAGCAGCACGGCTGTTGTCGTGTCTGTAGCTCACTGATCTACAGACCCGTGATTTCCTCTTAGGTCTGTCTTGCAGCCTCAAGAGGCACACCCCCTTGTTCAGCATGTTTTTATTTTGTTGCACGGTAACACTAAAATAGGGCAAAGCTATCAGATAAAATCCTTTAACATTTGTTCTCACTTTGAAGCTTTTTTCCCCAAAGCTTTTCAACATTGTTTGTATTTGCTTAGTCTGTTTTAGCAAAGGACTTTGCACGTACCAGCTCTGCACGCTCATGCTGCCCATGCTGTTACCTGAATGCAGCTACAGGAGAGGAATGTACCACAGGGATGGTACATAGATGATCTCAAAGGTCTTTTCCAACCAAAATGATTCTACGATCTAAGAAGATGCTGGTGTGAAGGACTTAGCCATTAAACAAAGATAGTATTATCATAACTAGTCTTGAAAATCTGTTTGTGGGAAAGGGGAAAAACTAATTCTTATAATAAATGATTCACAAACTGCAACACAATGTGGTGGGCGGTATAAAAAAAGATTTTGGCACTGCCTACACTCAGGTTTATTTTAGGGTCTGTTTTGCAGGGGGTGGCAGAGTGTCTGAGTAGCTGATACATTCTGCAGCACCAATTCTATCTTTGGGAAGATGCAACTGGTATTTTAGAGCTTAGTGTGTCAAAACCCTGCTTCTGTCCCCTCGAATCCCGTGAAGGAGATTAGCTACAGGAAGACACCGTGTTGTCAACGGCAGTGCCTGTAGCACAGTGCCAAGCATGGGGTTGGTGGGAGGTGACACCCTCACGGTGGCTGTGGTACGTGCTGCGGGTGGTGACTGTGCTGCGCGGTGACGGGAGCACCCGGCGTAGCGCGAGGACTTGGCACGTGCACAGAGCCCACGCTCTGAGTATTGACACGGTGGGTTAAAAGGAGAAGGTATTTCCCAGTGCTCAGAAGAGGAAACCCGCACTCCAGCACTGTTGTCGTCAAATCCAGCCCAGAAGCTGGTGTGCAGCTGTGTGTTGTGAGTATTTTGTGTAATGAACTGTGTGCAGGCTGTGTCCCTGTCCTGCCCCAGGTAGGTGGCCCCAGCCAATATGGAGGCACTGCTCTGTAAGTATTAATCCATCACTGATGAGTAGAGTGGCAGGAGATCTGCCTCAGGTAGAGACACCCTCACCCAAAGACCTGTGAGGTCAGGCGAGGAGGAGTTTCTCCAGTTCAGTTGGTGAGTTTTGGACATCCAGAGAGAGAAGATCTCCTGGCCAAGGTGATTGACATGCCTTGGACAGCCTGCACCACAGTAAATATTACATCACTCCTGAAATGAAAACTAGTATTTGATTAGGAAGAGCAGGCACAGCAGGTGTCCAGAAGGCTTTTAGCTCAGCCATTCAGGAGGACATGTTGCAGATACATTACCTCTGTAATTCTAAATTCATAAGACAATTCAAGAACAAAATTCATATTGTGGCTTAAATTTGTTCTGCTCTAAGTGCTATCATACACGTAAGGTAAGCGTGGGTTTGTTTCAGTATAAAGAAAGGCAATTCTAGCTGAAATTCTTTCATCCTCTGTCATGCCTTAAAAGCTTACTTTTATTAAGATAGTTCAAAAATTAGACATGGTTCTGTATAGTGTTTATTTTTCTAAGTACGTAATTTCTTATTACTTTTTCTGGTAAGCTTGCTCACATTTTTTCCTTTTGCTTTGTTTCCTGCTCTGAATGTGAACATTTTCTCTATTTATCAATGAATGCTAAGTGCACTTTAAGCTGACCACAAAAAATACCAAGATCAATGGAAGTTCCTATACTGGCTTTTAAGAGGCCCAGTCCCCAGTTCTAGAGAGCTGTCCAGGCTTGGCATTCTGAGATTCGTGAGCGAAAGGCGTGTGCATTACTCAGTGCACTCAGATGCTCTAGACTGTGAGCCTGCACCTCCCTCAGGGGTCCTGTGAGGCTGCCCAGGTATTGCTGTGCACGGCTGTTTCCCTGGCGAGACGAGAGCTGGGCTTGCACAGCCCCTGCCAGTGGGTGGTGGGCAGCTGCTGACACACAGTCCTTGATTTGGGACTAACGTGGAAAATAAATGCTGGGAGAGTCGAGACGTCACTACAAATTTGCAAAGTAAGTGTTGGGAGGAAGTTTTGTGATTCCCAGGTGTACAGGGTGTCATCCAAGAACAATGAGCCCTTTCAGGAGAATTTCATATTGGCGATTTCAGTTCCAGTCAGAAGCCTTTGAAGGCACACACATTTCCAATCATGTGAGCACCCCACTGAACTCCAGTGAAGCCACAGAGGGGCTGTGATGTGTCTTTACAACTCAACACATGTGCACCTCCTTTTCTGGATCAGGATCATGTTTTCAAATATCCTACAGGCATGAAAACATGGAGTTTCTGAACTGTTGGTGCCTTCCAGTTAGTGAAATATCATCACAGAACAGGATAGGTTAATCCATATAATTCGCATGGGGTTCATTAAATCATTTAAAAAAAAATTAAGTACAGAGTTATATTTAGCTTGATACTCAGAAGCTTTAGCACCATGCTTTTAATGTGACAGACTGGATTTAGAAAGCAATATAAACATGGGTTTCACTGCAGAGAAATTTTTATTTCTGCAATTTAAGGACGTTGTTACCATCCATGTGCCTTTTTAAGATCTATTCCATCATTTAAAATTCAGCCAGTGCTAGTTTGCCAAAACCATATTTATTAGCTTTCAGTGCTCTGGAGAAGTTGAAAAGGGGACCTTTTATTACCCTTTTTTTTTTTTTTCCTTAAAGTAGTAGTTAGAAGTAAAGAGTGACTTTCTGTTGTTGGCATGGAGATTTTTTGTCATCAGACAAATGGGTGTGTTTCCAATAAGAGTAATGTAAACCTTACAAAGAAACAGTATACTCAATCTATCACCAAATAGTTATTTGTATGTTTTCCCCTTTTTTTCTTTCTCCTTCTTTTCTTTCTCCCCCGCATCCCCAATAGGTGACGTGCATGCAGTGGCTGCAAGGGGACCACACAATGCTGGATATGATTGAGAAAAAACGTTGCCTCTGCAAAGAGATAAAAGCTCGACAGAAGTCAGAGAAAGGACTCTGCAAACAGGACAGCATGCCTATTTTGCCAAGTTGGAAAAAGAACACCGGGACCAAGAAATACAGCCCTCCTCCCTATTCCAAACAGCAGACTGTGTTCTGGGACACTGCCATTTGACAGGCGCGTGGAGGATGCCCTCTCCACGGGCTGCACCGCGCACAGGTAGCCTGCTCTATTAATAAGGCAAAGGCTCTAACCTAAGACTTACCTGCAGGTGGTGAACTTCCTAGGAAAAAGACCCACGCCAATACAGTGCTCACCTGGCAATCAAGAGAGAGAGTTAAGTTTCCGACTGGATTAAGGCATACGTATTTATCCAGGATTTTTTTGGATCCGGAAGATAGCAAAGTGTAAATATTTCACCAATATATTGAAAACACCCAAACTAATACATTGTTTAAATATATATATGAAAAATACAAAAAATTTATGAAGAATTTTACTATATAATGTTACTGTTATACTGTTTTACTACCTGTTTTCTATGTGGTATTCTAATGTTGCCCCAAACACCCACTGCCACGATTTTGTTTCTCTTACCTGCCTAGACTTGGCCTCTGTACAAAAGTGTGTGGTTGTACGTTTTGTTGAACAGGACAATGTACAAAGCAACTCAGTGCTAGGGCTGTAGAAGTTACCTAGAATCGTACTCGTTAGATGTCCTTAGCTTTGGAGGGGTGAGGGCTGGACAAAGGAGAGAGTTTGGGTGGGAAAGAGCAAAACCGCAAGCAATGCAAATACAAGTGCTTAATGGGGATGCCCAAGTTGCATTTGAAAACATCAATTGTTCTGCATCTGCTTCCCCGTAAAGTTAATCGGATAAATTGCCCTCCATTTAATAGGAACCGGCTACTAAGATGGTTTGGCCAAGAAACTAAATTTTCTGCAGGAAATCTGCAGCAGAAACTCTTCCTTGGTTAGATTCAGCCGACGAGCAGAGACCATGGTTCACTGTGACTAGGCACCGTACAGCCCGTGGCGGGGAGACCCAGTCTCTTGGCAGGTTGAGGCAGTGGCACCGCAGCCACCGTTCCTGTCTGTGTCTGTCTTTGGCCCAGAAAATAAAGGCGACAAAATCTGTTTACATGTTTATTATTTTTAAATCCAGCAACACATCCTTGCTTTGTGCTGTGTCAGATTTCCCTCTGTTCCCTACTGATTGAGGCCCCTCAAAAGCTGGCAGGGAAATCCCTGTGGATTTCATGCCATTATGAAGCAGAGGCCCACCTAACACCTTCTTCGGCCGTTTCCTCTTCCAGGCTGCTTCTGTAATTGGCTCACAATCCTGTATTGATATTACACCCATTTTAACAGAATATTGCGTCTTGACCAAAGAATTATCACCTCCTGGTTCTAACAGGAGAAAGAGATGGCATATACTGATCAGGAGGGTGAAATCCAAGCGGTGAAATATCTTCCAAAAGGATCTGTTGAGAATGAGGGAAGCTTGTACTGCTGTGGAGTCATGGGAAAAAAGACCTACGGCATATATTTTGTATATTTAAATTTCTATCTATGCGTCTGAAGTTTGGTAGCACAAAAGTCCCTCTTGGAAACAATCATTTTAGTATTATATCCACTGAGAAGAAAAGGTGTGTTGTTTGAAACTTCTTGTTATATTGGCTTTTCTTTGAAATTGTATCGACGGCATCGCCACAGCTGTAATTGCTGATCCAAAAAACCAAAAATAACAAATTTTAGAAGGTTTTTGTAATCTATATTGCTAAAGTTTGAGTTGGAGTAGCGCTTTATGAGTCGCAGTTTCTTTTCAGCCTCTGAAATAAAGTTTTTAAATATTTTATAACTAATTAACTAATGTATATTTTGATGTCCAAACTGAGATTTCTGTAAGAGATAAAGTGTGTGTTTATATGTGTGTATGTATATTAGCGTTATTGTGTATGTATATATGCATATGTGTACACACATATATTTGTATATATGCATGTATCTCTCTGTATATACTCATAGGTGTGTGCATACATATGTAGCCACATACATTAAATATTGGTGTGTGTTATGAATATACAGTGGCTGGAATGGGTATGCAGAAGAAATGCAGATTTAAAGAGCCCCTCACAGCCGAAATGACAGAAGACATGAAAAAACCCCGAGGCTGTGAAGGAATCTTTGAATACATGTTACATCCGAAAGACACCAACTGTATATTCTGCTTATTCTCTTTTTTTTTTAAAGAAAGAAAATGGCAGAAGAAAAACTCCAGAGATCTCGCAAAGTTCCAGAATCTCCTGGAAGGAAGATGACTTGTTGGTCTTGAGAAATCTGTAGAGATACAGGTTCATTATTCGGAAGCTGTTTGTGCGTTGTCTTCCTTGTTATGTGGCAAGAGAAGAATCTTTCCTAACCACGTGTGAAATACTCAGCTCAGCCCTTTCCCCACGTGCACTGAGTCCCCGGAGACAGGACGGAGGGCAGCGCTGGGTCCGTCTCGATGCCCCTTCTCCTTAGGGGTCTCCTCCTGGAGCGCCTGCCCCAGCAGCCCGCTCCCGAAGCAGGGGGACGCGCCGGGGCGCTGCAGAGCCGGGCCCCGCGGGGGAAGGCGAACCCCAGCGTGGACGTGGCGTGGTTAAGAGCGTTTGTTCACATCATCTCCTCTTCATATCGATGCGTAATAGGAATAACGATCAGGGAATTGACGCGTTCTTGTCCCACGCAGGCTTGCTTGTACACCTAGCCCACCGTAAAACCACTCCTTGTTTTGCTTTTATTGCTCAACACTGTTTGCGTTGTCCTTCCTGAGCAACCGCCCATGTGCTTCCAGACCTCCATTGTATCCCACGGAAACAATGGCTTTTTGTTTTAAAGCGCGACAGCACACGAAAAAGTAAAATGTAACTTAGCACTTACCTTCAAAGCACTTTAGAAACGTGAACTAAACCTCACGCTCGCAAGAATGGTTGTAGAGGAGGGAGCGAGGCTCAGGTGGGGTCGTTTCCAAGGCCACGGGCGGAGCTGGAGCAGGACACGCGCCACCCTCCTGTCCCGTCGCCGGAGTCAGAGGAGCTCCGTGCTGCCCGGGGCGTGCCTGGGGACGCTGGCCCACGTCCCCTGCATCGCCTCTCGTCTCAGCAGCCTCCTCCGTGTCACAGGGTGAATGACAGTGCTTAGTTCCACGCCGTCGTTAAAGCTGTAGTCTGTATAAATATGCAATCTGTATATACATACAGATCACATATATACACACACTTGCGAAGACTGTATATATGAAATTGTTTGGTATGCACTTATTTTGCTTTAAACTCCTGAAGTTAAACATTATAGTGTAGCAATTTGTGTAAAGTGCACTGTGATTTCAAGAAAGCACAGTAAAGTCACAGGTCTTGTTATTCTTGCACTAAAAATGTGTTTACGTATATTAGCCAATGTATGTCTACTTTATTGCTCCTTTTGACAAACTAAAGCAAATGGTATAAAATGGTATGGGTTCTTTTTCTTTTTGGTTTGGGTTGTTTTCTTTTTAAGTGGACAATGGCACTATGTTTTGAAATGACAGGGTTTTAAAATAAAATGAAATCATTCTGTGTTCATTCCAATGTAATACATTTACCAATATCTTGAAACTGAATGTCATGTTGCTTTTTTTCATATTTCATTAGAAATTGTCAGGTATGTGCCTGAGATTGTGTAGGAGTAAGGAGTAGCTAGAGGCTAACTGTAATCATATATTATTAGCCGTTTCTATATACACGGTATAAATACATATGAATTTTCTTTTCATTTTTGTACTTGATTTTTTTAGGTAAGATGTAATTAAATGTACTTTGATACTTCTGAAGTAATAAGATGTTGTTTGAAGATCAATTCTGCTTTCTTTAGTGCATTGACAATATTTTACAATAATTTAGTGCTTATTTATTTGTGCTCCGGTGTAATTATAATAAAAAGCAATAGTTTAAAATATTTGCCTGTTCATTTTCATTTGATGGTTGCAGCTTAGAGACGGGTTGTTCACTGGGGATTAGCCAGAGATTCCTGGGAAGAAAAGTCAAGTCATAGATGTAGATTTATAACATTCCCTAGGCAAGTTTTTATTCACATCATTTGTTGGGGGAAATGAATGGATTGCTTTAATAGGTTAATATTTGCAAGTCACGCCTGGTTGCGTCTAATGTCATGAGTGCCATCCTCAACTAAATCCTTAGGATAAGATTTCCCTGGAGAGCAGACAGAAATGTCTCTGTAAGTACCTTTCACAGTTTGGGATGGAAGGTGCTGACTTCAAAGAACTCCGTTTGCAGAATATCCACAAATGGGAGAGGGACCCACCATGGTCTCCATAAAGCTCTAAAAAAGTTTGCTTAAAAGTCAGTATAATCCTCCTGTTTCCAAACAGAAGCTTCCCTCACGTCGGGATGTAAAACCCAGTCCTTACAGAGGAATTCCACAGTGGGAGAATGGGGTGGGACAGGGACCTGGGGGCAAGAAAAGGACCTGTACATCCTTGCAAATGATACTGATCTTCCAGTGCTCAATTTGTTTACACTGTGTGGGTTTTGTTGAAGATTTGTAGCCTGGATGTTGTGACTGAGAGAATCTCACCCCTAATTTTTTTAATAAGACATTTTGTAATTTAAAAGATTTCCAAATTTCCACGAGCAAGTAAGCAAGTAGTTAATAAAGAACCCAGTAAGCAATGGTAGTGTTCTTGCTATAGCCCTGAGACCAAATTCCTCTCCCTTCATGGAAAAAGCTGCCTTTAGTATGAAGAAAAGGTACAGTGTTTGTATACATCTGTATGCAGAAGCAAACCAGGGGGAGTCTTTTGGTTGTCTTCTGCAGGAGCTAGTTCTGAATAAGGTTACAAATGGTCTGAAAAGTGCTTTCCAAGTGCTTCCCTGCCCCAGGAGCCACCTCGAGGTGCTTTCCTCAAGGCACAGCCTCTCTCGTGAGCAGCAACCCATTGCCAGGGCCCATAGAATGACCAGACCTTTTTATGCTCCTCTTCCTCTCCACAGCCCCTGGCATGGATGTTCAGAGTGACTCACCCTCCAAAGCAAACTCCAGCCTTTTGTCCAAGGCTCCATGTCTCGTAGGGATGATTAGAAGTGAACAGAACAAGGTTTTAAAGGGATTCCTCCAGACTTAAAAGATGAAAAGAGATTCTGTCAGTGTAAGGGTGAGATTGTTGTCTGTACCCTGCAGTGGCACAGTTCATGAAGTCCTGTGTCCTAGCTCATTTCTAAAGGCTTTCCAGAACGACTTCCAACATCCACCTCCCTCCCCATCCCACGCCTGACCACTGCTGGAGAGAGCAGCACCTGACCCAGAGAGGGAACAGAACGGGAGGACTGCCAAATGCAGCAGGAGGCATAAGTTTGGGGCAAATTCTGATTTTTCCCTATTTGAAATACATGTGTTCACTTTCTTTGCCACTGCAGATACACTTTCTGTGTGCCATTGTTTCTTTAACAGAAGGGGTTTAAATTAAAAGGAGACAAGACCATAAAAAGCAATGGCTAAGTTTTACACTCGTATTTGCTCTAAGTTTATTTAAAAGCAGAGAGGTGCCTGCAGTGCTCTATCTTGGTCTCTGCTTCTTTTGAATTTTAAAATCCGTCACAGTGTCGCTGGCTGGAGCTGCTGCTGTTTCCCCACCGCAGTCACTCAGGGTAACCTTGCTGGTGCCAGAGTGGCTGGGAAGCAATTAAAGCACACAGGGGCCTGTCTTGCTTGGGAACAAGTAACCTGCCCTGAGCAAAGCTGAGAAGCCGAGCAGCCGTTGGAGGAGACAGGCCAACATCTCTCAGATCTATGGCCAGCACTGACAGGGCTGGCAAGGGAGCCGCAGGAAACTAAATAAAATTTACAAAAACAAAGGACAACTGAAAAGAAGCACTGCTCAGAGGCAAGACTGAACACATTTGGCATTTATTTTTGAAACCTTCCAACATCTCTTTTATGGTGTGGTTTTGTCTTTAAAACAAAATTATACACCTGTCACCTTTTAATTGCGATTTTTGGCACTGGGGCGGGTGGTGGCTTTAGTGTTCCCCCACCTGTGGCATATTTGCATTGTCCTTTGTCCCCTTCTCTCTTTTGGTCTCAATTCTTTCTTTCATGATGTGCTTTGGGAAATATATTTGTAGGTACAATGAGAGTTCTCCTGTCACCCTTTGTTCCTGCCAACGTTGTGCTCTCTGTCCCCTGTTCTCAGCTGGCTATGCGATCTCTAACACTCACGAAAACAAAGAGAGCAGGAACCACCATCGATTTTATTTTAGAGGATGGCATTTATCAGTTCTGTTCTCACTGTATACACAGCAAGTTCCATGGAGGGATTCAAAAGGAGTTGATAAAACACAGAGGAAACGGCCTCAAGTTGCACCAGGGGAGATTTAGGTCGGATATTAGGAGGAATTTCTTCCCCAAAAGCGGGGGATTTGTTGATTTTGAATGTGTCTTCCAACTGAAACAATACTATGATTCTGCAAAGGCCACCTCCCTACCCATACCTGCTGTTGGGAGGAGGATGGTGGGAGCAGCTCTCCGTCCCCTGGCTGGCGGCCTTGCCAGGAGGGCCAGGTCCCTGTGCCACCTTGCATGCCGCGGGCTGGGCTGCGCGCCCCAGGACTGAGCCAGAACGGCAGCTGGGTTGGGGAAGGAGGAATGACAGAGGTTAGCAGGAGACGCTGAAGCTCGGCAGCGGGTACAAGGGAGCCCCTGCAGCAGCGGGACCAGGCTGCAGTTCCCCCTCAGCGAGCCGGGCCCGTTCCAGGGGCCACCTCCCAGCTGAGGCACGTCCGGCC
>NW_008581335.1:0-375 GCF_000691845.1 Merops nubicus
GACCGAAGGGTGGAATTCCCGGGATAATGGGGGTCATGGAATTGTGGGAATCCCGGGATAAAGGGGGTCATGCAAGGGTGGGAATCTCGGGATAAAGGGGGTGATGGTTGGCTGAGGATCGCCGGGATAAAGGGGGTGACCGAAGGGTGGGATTCCCGGGATAAAGAGGGGAATGGAAGGGTGGGAATCACGGGATAAAGGGGGTGACACAAGGATGGGAATCCTGGGATAAAGGGGGTGACCGAAGGGTGGAATTCCCGGGATAATGGGGGTCATGGAATTGTGGGAATCCCGGGATAAAGGGGGTCATGCAAGGGTGGGAATCTCGGGATAAAGGGGGTGATGGTTGGCTGAGGATCGCCGGGACAAAGGGGG
>NW_008581335.1:392-855 GCF_000691845.1 Merops nubicus
GACAGAAGGGTGGGAATCCCGTGATAAAGGGGGTGACCGAAGGGTGGGATTCCCGGGATAAAGAGGGTGCTGTGGGGCCGGGAATCCCGGGATGCAGGGATGGGATGTGCCTGGGGTGTGTGGTGATCCCTGCCTGGGATTCTGGGATGTGGGAATGCGGCGTGCCCGGGATGCTGGGAAACAGGGACAACATCTGTCCGGGATGCCAGGATGCAGGGACAACATCTGTCCGGGATTCTGGGACACGGGGACAACGTGTGCCCGGGATTCTGGGATGCAGGGATGCTGTGTGTCTAGGATACAGGGATGAGGGATGCCCGGAATTCCGGGATGTGAGGACGATGTGTGCCCAGGGCTCTGGGATGAAGTGTGCCCGGGATGCCGTGCCGGGAATGCCCCGTCCCCAGGCTCTGCCCCACGCTGCCACCGAGCTCGAAGGAGACCCCCGCCCCAATTCACCCCG
>NW_008581336.1:0-1182 GCF_000691845.1 Merops nubicus
ACGGGGGCTGCCACGTGGGGGACCCCAAAGGACCCCAAGGGACCCCAGGGGACCCCGTGACCACGGCCCCGTCCCCACGCAGGAACGTGGTCCACGCCAGTGACTCGGTGGAGACGGCCCAGCGGGAGATCGGCTTAGTGGCCTGGAGGAGTGGGGACCAGGACTACACCTACGGCCCCTAGGGCAGCCCCGCGGGGACCCCCCACCCCACAATAAACCCCGGTGCCTCCAGCCGCCGCTCCGCTCTCCTCCCTCCGCCACCACCGGCAGGCGCTGGGGGGTGCTCTGGGAGGCACTGGGATGTCCCCAAGGGGTTACTGGGAAGCTCTGGGAAGCACTGGGATGAAGAAGAAGGGTTAAATCGTCCCTCAGCGGCGTTAGGGTGGTACTGGGAAGCTCTGGGAGAAACTGGGATTTCCCCAAAGGGTGCTGAAGTAGTAGTGGGAGGGTCTGGGAGGCACTGGGATGTTTATGGGGGCACTGGAGTAGGACTGGGAAGCTTTGGGCTGCACTGAGGTGGTGTTCCCGGGGGCACTGGGGTGGTGCTGGGAAGCTCTGGGAGGTACTGGGCTGTCCCTGGTGGGCACTGAGGTGGTACTGGGAGGTACTAGGATGTCCCCAGCGACAGTGGGGTGGTACTGGGAAGCTCTGGGAGACACTGGGATGTCCTGGAGGGCACTTGAGGCAGTAGCATGAAGCCCTGGGAGGCACTGGGATGGTATTGGGAAGCTCTGGGAGGCACTGGGATTTCCCCAGGGGTCACTGAGGCAGTAGTAGGACACCCTGGGAGGCACTGGCACATCCATGGGGAGGCACTGGGAAGCTGTGGGAGACAGAGGGGTGTCCCTGAGGGGCGCTGGGACAGTACTGGGAAGTACTGGGCTGTTCCTGGGCGGCACTGGGAAGCTCTGGGATGCTCTGGAATGTCCCCAGGAACCCTGAGGCCGTGCTGGGAAGCTGTGGGAGATACTGGAATATCCCGGGGCGGGGTCACTGAGACAATACTGAGAAGCTCTGGGAGACACTGGGACGTCCCTGGGGGCCACTGGGGCAGTACTGGGAAGCTCGGGGAGGGACTGGGATGTCCGTGGGCGGCACAGCGGCAGTACTGGGAAGCGCTGGGAGGCACTGGGAGAGTCGCAGGGGCAGCGAGAGGCCCTGCGGGTCACTGGAAGAGGGTGG
>NW_008581337.1:0-14047 GCF_000691845.1 Merops nubicus
GCTCCCCACGCGGTTCCACACAGCGTGCTTGGCGCGGTGCTTCCTGAGAGCCTTTGGATGTTAAGCGCAGGCTTCGGGCTTGTTTTGAGCTGAGCTTTCAGTTCTGCGGTTGTGATGGATGGGAATATATCTCTGTTTTCATTGTTTGCAAATTTTCTTTTGTATAACTTCAGAGATGTGTTCGGAGACTAACAAGCGTTGGGTAGCAAGTTTCTGATGAAGCTCTGCACTCTGCAGGCCACGGGGTATTATTCTTTTGCAAGAACAGTGAAACAATGAGCTTTAAGCCTCTGGGCTGATGGGGCTGGCTGGAGGAGTGACCTTCTTCTTCCAGGGCACTCCTGTAGTGCAGGCAGGTCCCGCCGGGGGACCCAGGCAGTGCAGGGAGGTGCAGAGGAGCTTCCATCTGCCTGCACACTCTGAACTACGGTTGGGTGCCATTTCTTCTGGAGGAGCTGCTTATGGAATAGAAGTGGTTGGTGCTCTCCAGGCTGTGCCTAATGAGAGCAACAGATAAATTTCAAATCCAAATGTGCAGTTAGTTGTATTTGAATTTGGAAAGTCAGAGGCTGAAAGAAAACTTTTTAACTGCCTTTTTTTCTTTAATTTGTTTTTGAGGGTGTTGTAAGAACTTATTTAACCTGTGTGTGCTGCTTGTATGGGCTCTAGTCATTTTGGGCTACTTCAGTATTCTGTTAAAAATCAGAAAGAAAAGGCTGCGAAGTTGTAGGTGTAAGTCAATAAGGAAAAGTGGGTTTTGGAGTTGGTGCAGGAGAGCACCTGAACAAGTTCAACCTAACAATAGTGTGGCACACAGCCACTCCTGAAAGCAAGCGGTTCCACAGCGTGTGGAACCGTAACGGGAAACGTTGTAGAAATCATGCATCTAGGAAAAACAAAGTGTAGATTAAAAACCCTAGGCATGCAGCAGGAGAGGTGCTAGTGATCTCTTTAAATGAGGAAGAAAAAAAGAAGCCAACAGCCTCCTTGCAGAATTTTAAACCAAGCTACTGTGGTCAAATGTGTAGAGGTCCTGTTCTTCACAGGATGTCTCTAATAACTCGTTAGTGGATAATGGCATGCCTGGCTTGCTTCTGTGCTAAGCAGAGTTTATAGTTTGTAGGGTTTGTGGATTCTGGATTATGTTGTGGGATTAATGCTGTCTTTAAAATACAATTTAAAGTTACAAGAATTTTGAAGGGTTTAATTATTAAAGTATGAAGATGATCTTGGGTTGCGACTGATTTTCCTTTCCTCCTTCCCAATACCTTTTTAAGGCTTACTTAAGTTGTCTTCAGTTACCAGGTACCTGTTTGTACAGTGTTATTTGTAAAAGTTTGTAGTGCTTACAACAGAGCTGTTAAGCTGTCCCATGTGATTTCTTCTATAATGATTAAAAAAAAACAGGGCATGTCTTAGGCTGAGGATATTAGCGAGTTAAACTGTTGTGTTAAAGAATGCAAAACTGGGTCATTTTTACAAAGGGGATTTTGTTTTTCACCAGGTAGGGTGTTTTTTTTTTTTTTTTGGTTCTGTTTTTAGGAACAGACATCTTTCAAGTGTGGGACAAATCCTGGAATGTATGCTGAATTCCACTCTTAGCAGGAACTTGCTCTCTCTGGAGAGGTCAGCAGTGTCTGTTGCTTTTTACACACTTGCCCTTTCTAAAGTTTTGGGATTTCTACAGGGCACTTGAAAAAAAAAATATTAAGATTGGAAGGAGCCTTATGAGGAAATTGGAGGAAATCAGACGCAAGAAAGAACAGATTTTACATCGATTATGATGTATTCTAGGCAGCATTTCATAATCTGGATTTTTTGTTTTCTATTTTTTAATGAGATACTGAATTAAGGTTTTGGACTTCAATTGTTTGTGTGTCCCAGTTGAATAGCAAATGCTCAGTGTTAAAATGTGACTGCACTTTAGTCTAATTAACTAGCTAATGCTTGGGTCTGTGGAGAGTAATGGCTTTTAATGAAATGTCTCTGTCTAGGTGCAAGGGGAGATCTGTTCTTTTCCTGAGCAGTATTCCTTCCTGGTACGTTTAGCAAAATGGGGATTGGGCTTTTTTCTGTGATGTCTCTGGCAGTGCCTGGGTGCTGGGGCGGAAGCAAGGCCGCAGGCACGTTCCCGTTCTTGTGCAGGCAGCTCTGCTGGCAACACTTCCCTCCCTGCAGCCCTCTCCCCTTCCTCCAGAGCCCCTGGGACCTTCCTGGGCACAGTGAACTCGTGGCTGTGCTGGTTCTCGGGCCGCCTTCGCCGGAGGGGTGCTGGCTGTGGGCTGTGGGGTCGAGCTCACTTACTTGAGCACACACAATAACTTGTGCTCGTTCTCACCCCCCTCCTACCCCCCCTGTCTGATTCACATTAATTGGCTAGTCTTCCCCTTTCAATCCATAGCCCAGTAAAATGCTTTCTTTGGGGCTTTTTAAACTGCATCTCCCGTGATTTGACACCTCTCTGGTGATGCAAATTGGTTCCTGAGCGAGAAGTGGCAGGTTGTAACAGCAGAGCATTCTTCCCTGATTTTCTTAGATTGACCCTCTCAGAAAATCCTCAGTGATTGCCTCCAGTGGATTACTCCATGATGTGTAATCCTGCTCTCCTTGTGAAGTCCAGGATGACTTCAAGCCATTGTTTTAGGAAATTTGCTGTAGGGATTTAACTTGTTGAGGTTCTAGTATATGGCTAACAGTGAGATGAAAAGAAGATGAAAAGTATATACGAATGCTTTCTCACAGCTGCTGTTCCTTGATAAAAATCTGTCTTGCTTCCAAGTGCTGGAAGGCGCTCTGTAACAGTTGATCATTTGTAACTCTGCTGACTTAAAAATCCCTAAAAAGCAGCAGTGACGGGGGAGGTGGTAGTTTTGTTACCCCTTTTTGAATACTGAAGACTACAATAATTTGACTTTTTAATAGACATAGCCTGTCAGTTCTGATGTTGCCTGCTATGTTAGGTTGGAGAAGTCTTATCAAGTTTAGCATGTTCATTAGACATTTTCAAATGTAAGCAATTTCCTTGCTCACCCCTTCCTGCCTTAGGGATTTGTTTAAAACCCAAAACAATAAACCTGAAGAGCAAAAGGATAGCAGCCTTTGCCCATGAAGAAAATCCTTGGCCATGAAAATATCTTTGTGTGACTTACTGGTGTAGTAAAGTGGTTGCCTTCTTGGTGAAGCCATATATGGAATGGGGGCAGGTGTAGCTTCAGTCAAAGTTTACAGTTAAGGAGGTTACCCATGGAGCTGTATTTTGTGCTCAGGTTCCTCCAGGATGGGACTGAGGTGCCTGTTCTTCCAGCACCAGCCACAGGGGCAAGATGTGTATGGTTGGGAATTGTTCTGGCAAGTCAGCAAGCTGGAGGCACTTGTAGTAGTGTTTGTTGGGATTAGTTGGCGTTGCAGTGTGACCTGCTGACTATAGTCTGTCCTTCCTCTTCAGCAGCTGCTCAATGAAGAGGACAAGGCAGCTGCTGCTGCTTGCTGTGGGGGCTGCTCCTGTGCCTCGCTGGTGTGGGCTGGGTGCTGGATGTCCAGTGTCCTGTCTGCTGATGGCCCAGAGTGCAGGTGGTGGTTGTCAAAACTGCCTGCTTTAACTTGGGAGCTAGTCCACGTGGGTCGGGTCTGGTGTTCTGGCAGTCATTTGGTCACAAAATAGCAAAAGGGCTTTATTCAGTGAGGAAAGCCCTTTGTCTGATAATCAGATGGTGATACTGGATGCCAGTGTTTTATGAGATGGGTGTTAGGACCGATAACTGGTTCTGGCATCTCTGTGCTCCAGCTGGTGAGTGTATCTGCAAATGATGCATACCTGGTCTGTGTTCCTGGCTGGTTTCCTGTCTGACTGAGAGGTGCAGTTGTGCACATCTGCTCCTCCTTCCTGGGCAAAACCAGAGTGTCAACAGCTCTCCTCTCACTGGAGCTGCTGCTGGTTAGAGCCATGTGCAGCGCTGGCAGTGCCGGGGCAGCAAACGGAGGGCATGCCCTGGGCAGTGACACCCAGTGAACCAGGGAGGGGGGTTCTTTTTTTTTTCCTTTTTAAGCTAACCAGTGTGTTTGGATGTCTGATTCCAATTAAGTTAACTGTGGGTGGGGTGTCTGCATCCTTTGGCTGCTTGATAAATGTAAGCCAGAGTAGCAGGGGGAGATGTTATTCCAAAACAAATGATGCACCTTGAAAATCAAGAATTCTGTTGTTTCCTCCCTAGCTTCTGCCTGTAAACTCCTCCAGGTTAGTCCCTCTACTTCCCATCTTATTTTAAGTATTGGGTAGACTCTGAAGTCTTTTTTTCAAAAGAATGTGAACTGAACACACCTTCAGAACTTGGAATTCTTCCTTTCCTGCCACCCTTCCTTCCCCACCAGGCTGTAAGGAGCAGCAAGGTCAGACCTTCTCCCTTAGATTTTTTTTTTTAAAATTCCTCTGCATTTGCAGGTCTGGATGGAGTAAGAGGGGAAGCATTTCCTGCTCTTGGCATTGGGCATAGATGTGCACCTCAATAATACTGCTCTGTCTTCTGCAAACAGAGAATAAGAAGTTCTCAGGAGAGAGTTTTCTTTTTATGGTCAATGGCCAGTGTTTGGGCATCTCATTCATCCAGCCTTGACATATATCTCTTGTCCAGGGTAAGCTGCTCCTAGAATTTGTCTGTCTCTGGCAATGGATGGTCAGATGGTAAGGTTGGTGAGTCTGAGTCTTGGCTAATCAACCCAGGTCTTCTCAGGTAGTGGAGGATCAGGGTTTTGAAACCCATTAGTTCTGGGCTTAAGTTCTTGCTCTCTGTGGTCTGTTTGAGGCAGAGCATGGTCTCTGTTCCTGGATGCTGGCAGCTAGAGGAGTGGCTGTGCAAGGCGTCCTGTGGAATGCAGTGAGTTTTGTCAAAAAGAAGAGCTGAGCTGTATTTCTGTAGCTTTGTTGCTTTTGGAGATGTAAACATTTATTTCTTCTCCCCAACCACTCGGGTAGATTGCACACATTGTCCTTAATCCCCACAGACCGTCTTGAACTTGTGTAAAGTGTATTTCCATTATCACTGCCTGAGGATGTCTTTCATGTTAAGAATAGTCCTAAGGTACTTTCCTTCCCTTTGAATTACTGCTAAGTGAAAATTAAAATTGAACATCATCTAACTTGGGATTTTTATTTGTGTGGTTTGGTTGTGTGTTTGTGTGTGGTGTGTTGTTTTTTTTTTTCCCCAAAGGGAAATGGATTCTACATTCCCTGTGCTTTTCTATATTGTTGGATTATTTTTAATGGTGTCTACAAGGTAATTTTCTGCACTGAGACCTTGCTGTTTGGATATGCCAGGAAAGGGTCCAAAATGAGGGAGGTCAGGGCAGTGGAAGGTGAGGAGCATGCTGACACCCTGGTGTGTTCCTCTCTGCTTCCAGATTGAGTACATCTCCTCTGCAAAGTACTGAGCCTTTATCAGCCCGGGGGTAGGTCTACTAATGACTGATCTAAAACCATCAAATTCATTTATTTGTCACTGCCAGTGACAGGCCAGTTAATGCTAATGGATTCTTTTTTTAGCCTGTTGACTCTGGTGATAGTCTCATAAATGTTTTGAAATCTGAAACATGAAGGGAACTTATGACTTAGAGGAGAGATGTTGAAACTGGGTAACTTGCTGTGTTTAGATCAAGGTGTATGTTATGTTGAGAAGGAATAGCTCCTCTATTTCCTTAAGCCAAACATGGATGTCTTTGCTGTTCCTAACAGTTATTTGACTTTTCAATTGTATTTTAGTGTTCTCTTTAAACAAATTTTGGGTCATGCTATAAAGGGAGGACAAGCTGTAAATAGAGTCAGTCATCTCAGGAAAAAGTGGCTTGTTTCAGAAAATGGTTCATCTGCAGGGCTTGAATCTCCTGTCCCTATTGTGCAAAAGCACTTAAGCATATACTTAAGTTGGCATAAGCATGTGAGTGAGTGCTTTGCTGAATCAGGATGGACTAAAAGCACATTATTAAATGCTTTGTTGAACTGTGGAGCCTGTAGCAGAAAAAGATGAAAAGATTACTTTGTGTGTTTGACGGTACTTGGTATGTGGTCAGTCGCATCACTTCTCTTTCAGAGATGGCCAGTTTCTTCTCTCATATTCACCCTTCTACCAGAGGATCTCGCAAGAAAAAAAACTAATCTGCTGTTTCCTCAAAAAAGTAGGGTCAGTGCAAGGTCAGTGTAGCATCAGAGTTTCAAAAAAAAAGTCATTATCTAATCTTAATTTAGTTTCTAGCCCTGCAATCACACATTCTACTTGCCTTAGTCACTGGAATAATTCTACAAACTATGTGAGTAGTGTTCAACGTGGCTTAGGTTTCTAAGATATTCTTGCTGTAGAAATTGTGGGTTGCTGAGTAATTTGAAAGTTAATGTGAACCTCTGTAGTCAGATCAGCATGCGGTATTAATAAGTTACTTCTAAACTCTGGAATTCTGCTGGTCTCCTGTTGAAAATATTTCCTTTATTTTTTGAGTGCAGAGAAAATCTGAAGAATGTTAGGAAGTTCTCCCCTGCTCAGTTGTTCCTCATGCTGGGACGTGCAGCTGGTTGTATTGTGTCTGAGTAGGCTCAAACTGAGTATTAAGATTGCACTTTAGGAACTTTGCATTGTAAAGAAGGACCCTACCCTACTAAGACTTACGCAATTCTACACATGAGGAGTAGTTCCAGAGAACCCAGAAAGCACAAAGGATAGTTCCAGAGAACCCAGCAAGCATGGTTAAATGCAGACAAGGCTTCTTAATATGTTGGTGAAGTGTATGTGGCAAGAAGGGTGAAGGAAAGGAAGTATTGACAGCAGCAGAAAGCGTTGCTCCCTCTGCCCTTCCCTCCCCCAGCAAAGACTTGCATTAATTTCCCATTGACTCTGATGTACAATAGGGAAGAGGCTTCAAGCTGACTGAAGGGGCAAAGGTCCAAGAAAACTACTGTAGCAAGAACTGATGCAGAGTGACAGTAATGAGGTGGCCTGGCAGGTGGGAGGGAAAATGGTGGGGTGGGGGAAAGAAACTAATATCTAGTGAATTAAGTAGTTCTCAGGGTTTGAAGTGGTTAAATCCTCCTGGTTTTATTTTCCTCTCTATGTGCCATGCAGCTGGGAGAGATGGATGGACCAAGGTCTCCTTGGCTGACAACTTGGGCAGGGTCGCAGTGCAGCTCCAGTCGTGGTGGGCCAGGGCTGCATCTCTGGGAGGGATGGTGTTGCCCAGAGGCTAAGAAATTATTCTGTAGCGTCCCCAAACCTGCACTGTGCTCTTTTACTTTGTGTTTTATTATTCCTGACTCTGAGCTCATCTTTGTGTTGTTCTGTGGGTCAGTTTTGCACCAAAGAGAAGGTGAGGAGCGCAGAGTTGAAGAAGCATGTTGAAAATTTGATTTATTCAAAATAGAGACTGTGAGGTGCTGGCAAGACTTTCAGTTTCTTGAATGCTGGTGGAAACAGAATACCTGCTAGGTATGGAGTCGGTAGAATTTTTATAACAATTGCTGAATAAACATTGTTCAGGAATCTTCCCAAAGGGTAATTTGGTGTGGAGTGTAAAGAGGTTGCAAGGAGCTGAGCATTTGTCCCAAATAACCTGTAAATCCCACTGGACTGAGAGGTGTCACTCAGTTTGGGGTCTCAGTTTCTGGCAAAAGCTTGTCTGCTGCAAACCCTCAGCGCTGGCAGAAGGCTTGCTGTTTGTTGTACTGCTGGAAAAAGGTGTTGCTGAAGTGGTAGTGATTTTTCTGCAGTGCTTGCTGGAAGGGTGAAACTTCTGTATAGTTTGCCATTTGGCCACATTATCAGTCATTTGGGTTCACAGATGCATTGGTGCTGTTTCCTGCTCTGAGCCCGAGCTGTGCATGGACCCTGATCTGCACTGAGCATTTATCCTTTTATCAGTTTTCAGAGTGTTGTAGATGAGTGTAAAGAAGTTAATTTGCTGGTGAGATTCACCTACTTCTGGTGTTGTATTTGGCAGACCTACAAAGCCTATAGCAGCGCTGGGTGCTCAGTGAGTTGTGAAAGGGAACAGAAAACATTGAAAAGAAATCTGAAGTTAATGCTGAGATGTGAAGTATGATAGGAATTTTCTGAGGACATAGGGGGTATTACCCCACCTTTTGATCCAGGGCTGCTAAGGTCTGTTGTGTTGGATGGTGTCAGGCTCTTGCTCTCTGTCAGGTCCTGAGGATCCCTGGGAGATGTCTCATGTGAGTCCCAAACAAGCCCTGCTGAGTTAGCTATGGTAAAAGATGTTGCCTGTGGGTGGCTGTGGATCCTTCTCTTCAAAAGTCACTAGTATAGGATGTTTGGGTTTTTCTGGATTGACATATTTGTACTCTACAGCTCACCTTCTTCCCCAGTTGCTTTCTGTAGGTGAACTGTATAACTACAGCCCTGTATGGGTAGCTTGCTGAATACACAGTGAATCTGACATTTCAACTCTACCCTGTTCAAACTACATGGTGAAAAGGCCCCTTGTAAAACATGTTGTGTTAACATTCCAGGACCACTGTTAGTGCAGTGTTGGGGGTTTGACACTGAGGAGGAACAGCATCGCCATCAGTACGAGTTTGGTCTTTCTCGGCATAGCATGTGGGAACTGAAATAAGGTCATGATGGGCCTGGTACTGATGCTGTGAAGGACAGCAGGGGATTATCTGAAGCATCTCAGCATGGCAGAGACCAGAGCTGTGGAAGAGACCAGAGCCGTTCCCTGAGGCGCAGGTTCGGCACCGCCCGGGAAGCGGCTGGCAGCATCCCTGGGCCTTGGGAAGGAAGCGTGTGAGGCGAAGCAGGGCCGTACGCTGCCAGCTCTTTGTGGGGTTAAGCTGAGTTTTTTTTGTTTTTAACGACTTTTGATTGAAAAGTTTCTAAGGGAGACCCTGACTGGTGCCTGGCACGCGGCGGGGGCTGTAACTGCCGGGCCCGGGGGTTTCCGACCCGCGCTGCAGAGGCGAGGCTCCGAGCAGGGGGAAGCGAGATAAGGGCGCTAGGCCACAGCAAGGAAAAGGTGGTTTGTGGTGTGAATTATGGCTAACGCCAGTCCCACGGTGGTTCCAAACGCTTGTAGGGCCTGGGGAGCAGTACTGGAGTGCTGGGAGGAGAGCGGGGAGGCTGGCAGTGGGTTTAAATGGGCTGAGGGTCGGTCCTGGTGCCCTCTAGTAACGAGAGGAGAGGAGGAAGCACGCTAAGCTGCAGGTGTCCTGGAGTCCCTCAGCCTCCAGATGAGTGTTGGCTCCTCTCCTCCCTGCTGAGCTGGGCGCTCAGCCATGCCGGACACTCCTCCACCCCTGTGGTTCAGCTCCTGGAAGCTGGCTTTCTCCTTTGTGCTGCAGGACTGTAGCTGTTTCTCTCTGTGTGGCCTGTCGTTCATCCCTGTTGGAGCTTGGAGAGATGGCTGTGGTGGTTCCTCCATCTTAATGGGTGAAGAGCATGTCCTGACGTGCTTCCACTGTGAAGCACAGCACCGGAGCTGGGCTGCAGTCTAATTGTGAGCCCCTTTTCCCTCTCTGCCTCCCAAGCAGGGATTTCCTGCCCTAGCCGGCCTGGCATCCTGGGGGTGGCTGGATGGATGGTGCTGAAAAGCCACAGTCAGTACCTTTGTGCTTTAAATTCCTGACTCGCCTAATCCTGTGAACGGTGATCAAAGCAGCAGGTTATGCATGTGATGTGCCCAGCAATTCATGTACGAATAGGGAGTCGTGACCATCTTGTGTGATTATTTTTTTTCCCCCCTTCTTCATCTGGTCACATCCTCCACGTCATGAATCTTCCAGATCTAATAAAATGATAGTTGAAAGTCTTCCATAGTTCTGATTCTCCCAAAGTTTTGTGAGCATGGCTTTGACTTCTGTTGTAGTTACAGTTTAGATTTCTGGACCTCTGTTTTGTGGGTGTTTCAAATGGATATTTTAGTAGGGGCATTTCTCTCTCAATCAAGTATGTGTGCTCAGTGGGCAAAGAACAAAATCTAGAATAGAAGAAAAAAAAAAAGGCAATTTAGTTACCAGTCCGACGGCTTTAGTGCTAAAGAGCCATGAAGAAACTTTATTTGAGCTATAATTGCAGACATAAGCAGTGATTATCTGTCTTCATGCTTTTATAGTCCCCATCACTGTCATCTGAACACAGGAAGCTGATGAGAGTGTGTGCAGAACATTATTCAGCTGATGCTGTGTAATCCTGATCTCTTGCAATATGTGGATAGTAAAATAAAGTGTCAATTCATTTGAAAATGATGGGGAAAGAAAAAGGTGGGAGAGGACAAGTGTCGTGGAAAACATAACCCTATTTCATCCAGCTTGCAGCTGAAGGGAATGCAGTTGGCAGTGTAAGAATCTTACATGGACATGGTCAGAAGAAATTTTGCTGTTTTTTAATATTCTTAGAGATCTGCAGCAGGTGCTCTCCTTCATCTTTGGAGGATTCCTCCCTTTGTTTCCTTGAAATGTTCTGAATTTCCTCCAGCTAAGAGAAGGACAACAGCACCTGTTTGTCTTGCCTTCCTGAGAGCTGGAGGTTGCTGGATCAAGGCAGACAAATGGATGCTGCCAAGTGCTTCTTGAGGTGGAACAGAGATCAGAGAGCAAGTCTTGAATTGCTTGGCCTGATTATTGGTGCTGGTTATGGAGGTGAAAATGTGCTGTGGGCTGTAAGGAGGAAGAGGTAATTTGGTGGTTGCATGCAAGATTCTTTTCCTGCTGCTTGGCAGATGGAAATTCTCAGTATTAGCTGCCTGGTGGGTTTTGGTGAGCTCGCTGGGCGCGGGCAGGGCCGCCGTGCGTGCCTCGACGCGGCTCTGCAGATGGCTCGTACAATCCAGTGACTAAATCTAACGTGGCATTTCTGAACTGTAATCTGGTGCCCATTTTATAAAGAGGCTTTTATGTCTCCACTGCCCTAAGAAATGTTGAGTGAGAGACATTCTGCTGCTTGGCAGCCAGTGGTAGAAGGAGCGTTATGTGCAGAGCTCTGGCACTGAGGTTAGTAATGCCACGACAGGCACAGGCTGGGATGGTTTGAGTTCCCTTGATGCAGGCCAGCATTACTAGGGTCTGCTTGCTGCCTGTTCTTCCCACTGCTCTCCTGCTGTTGGTGTACTCAGGTAGCTGTGTTCATTGCCTGAAGCCAATTGCTCAGTCTCCTAATTTTCATTGCAGTCACCTGCTCAGTGTGGGGTGGGGACTCTGGGGAAGAAGGAGCCAGAAGTCCTGTGATCTTGTAAGGAACAGGATGTGAGTAGTCCAGGGCTGTGTTTGTGCCTTCAGGTTACTGTTTTGTTGATGATTTTTGGGTAGGACAGGGACTTGTTGGACAGGAAATTAGTTATACTTTTTTCCTGTTTTTCTGAAATTGAGGCAGTAAGACAGTTATTTTGAAGGAGGAAAATAGATACAGAAGAGTCCAAAAGCTCTAAATCAGTTTTTATTTACTCTAGCACTGAATTAGGACCAGGTAAAAAACACAACTGACTGTGTATGGTTTTGGTGGTCTTTTCTGAATTTCTCAGTGATGACTGTCTTTGCTTTCATTGAAATTAGCAGGATTTAACCACTAACTTCTGTTACATCAGGTCAAAGCAAAGCTCCAAAATTGCCTACTACACTCAAGGCCATTTTAACAAGAAACCCAGAAATCTACCAATAAAGTGCATAGACACACCAAGTAGTGGGCAATGCAGGTTTTGGATATGTGTACCTGCCTCTCCTCTATTTGAAATCAAAATGGCATAGTTGTGTTCTGAAAGTGTCTGCTCTTCAGCTTAGCGAGCTGCCAGTGAAAAATTGGTTCTTGGAAAAGTTCTATTCAAAGTGTTCTTGAAAGCCTGGGGGACAAATGTTCCTGGAGACAACAGCATCCTACTTTCACAAAAGACTTCTGTGCTGAAATTACTTAAACTACTTTAAATCTGACCCTTATTCTTATCATATGGAGATGAGGTAAGTGATTGTTGTCACCCTTGTTTTATGGGTGTGGAAAACAGCAGTGCTGCAATACTTGAGACTGGGTAACACTGATGCTGTGGGAGAGGGTTATGCCAAAACCAAAGCAGTGCTGGGACTGCACCCACCATGCTGCCTGTTTTCAGGTGCTGGTGAAGAGAGGAGACACAGCATTTGAGAAGCTGACATCCTGGCTTGCCACGATCAGTGCTGTGTGAGTAACTCTGTTTTCTTCAGTCCCCAGAAGGTGATGAAGCTATGTATGAAGATTGCCTTAGTGTTGCATCATTGGAGGTGGGTGTGAGTCAGTCATGAAAACCCTCTGCAAAAGGCTTTAGTAGCTAATACTGGCTTATTAGAAACAGTTGTCGAGAATAGGCCTGGCTTCACTGGGCATTTGAAACATCTTAAGAATGATGCTAATGATGTTCAAAGTCTGAGTGGGCCACAGGCGGACGTGGGGGTGAACTATAAAATGTTTAAGATGGAGGGGTGAATGCCCAGAAGAGGAGACTGGATGCAGCACATCCATCTGACACCTGCCTGGCACTTCAAAACCCACAGTTAGCTACTAACTGTAGAGTGTGGGACAAGAAAGGGAAGCAGAGAATACAGAGCTGCTCCCTGCCAGGGTGTGATGAAATTCGGGGGGAAGCTCTGCATGCGTGTGAATGCACAGCAGCACAAAGCACTGCTGAAACTCAGGGCTGTGGGTGCTGGTGAACCTGGGTGCTGAGGGGTTTTGCCATCGTGTGGTGAGGGGAGGCAGTGTGGGAAGCAGTCAGCACTCAGTGCTTGTTTCTGAGCAGCGCTTAACCTGTCTGCTCCATCGCTGGGAAACGCTTCCCCAGCCAGCGCTGCTGCCGTAGCTCTGAGCACCCTGCCCCTGGAGGGGTGCTGCCCTTCCCACGCAGAGGACCTGCCTCTGTGGCCTTCTCTTGCACCTCTGTAGAGGAGCAAAACTGCAGCTGGGGCTTCTGGGTCCTGAGCTGAATTCCCTGAAGACCATGCTGTCCTCCCTGGCTGCTGCACGCTGCTCTGCCAGGCGTGCTGGGAGCTTTAACTCATGGGCTTTGGGATCCTCTGGCAGGCAGCACTGTAGAAATGAGGAGTATCATTGTGTTTTATTGTGGCTTCTAAGAACGCAGTGTGTTTGTGCTTCGGGGAGCCCCAGGGGCTTTGTTTTTCACCAGGCCCCAGCTATTCTTCAGCAGAGCCTTCCCGGAGCTTGATCTAGTTCTGCCCATTAGGAGTGAGAGACGGGCCTGACTGATTTCTGCTCCCTGCTGCATAATAAATCTGATACTAAAATTAGTGCTGGTCTCCCTAGGCCATAATTCTTGCTGAGATTATAGAGAATTGTGTGTGCAGAGAGGAATTGTGGTTGTGTGTGTTTGGGTTTTTTTTTTATAACCTTGAGTGTCCAATTTCCAGGTTTTTTACTTAACCCCCCCATCTTTTTTCCCCTTTTCCTCTCTTTTGGGAAGCGTTTAGCCTTTCTGTGTATTTTGGCTATTTAAGCTTCTGTCACTGCAGGCAGATGAGTTCCTTGGGAGCTCTTCTGAAGGTTTTGTAATTGAGTCTTTTACCACGGCGACAGGATATTATTAACCTTCAGTAAAGCAATTTATTTCATACTCCTTTGTGGGGATAAGCCTTTTTTCCCCCAGGAAAATGTGTGTGGAAAGGGTTTTTACATACACTGGTAGCTGGACTTTCAGCAGTGATTATGATTTTAAAAAATTAATAATTTACATGAAAAACAAGCAGTTCTGTTTGTCTGTTTAAAAGAAACCTTTTGTCCTGGCTGACTCCCACCACTGCCCTAGTGTTTTATTTTAAAGAACATATTTTGTGCCTATTGGTGGCTTTGAAAGGTGGCTGTATTTAATTTTAGAGCTCCAGATATTTAGCTCCTGTGAGCACTAAAACGTTTTGTTTTTGTCTTTGAGACGGCCTTAAAAATGAACTGAGAGCTGGGGGGAGGAGTTCCTTGTGGGATCTCCCTCTTGGCTTGGCCTTTGCCCTGAAATCAAATGCAGACTAGTCCAGAAGTCGTTAAAGATTGGATAGCTCCTAGAATAGCAATTTCCAGTGAACAAGCAG